>NW_008655085.1:0-36899 GCF_000695815.1 Acanthisitta chloris
CCACTGCCACTGCCACTGCCCCTGTCCGTGTGCCTGGCACTGACACTGACACTGACACTGCCCCTTCCCCTGTCACTGCCACTGCCACTGCCCCTGCCCCTGCCACTGTCACTGCCCCTGCCACTGTCACTGCCCCTGCCACTGTCACTGCCCCTGCCACTGTCACTGCCCCTGCCACTGTCACTGCCCCTGCCACTGTCACTGCCCCTGCCACTGTCACTGCCCCTGCCACTGTCACTGCCCCTGCCACTGTCACTGCCCCTGCCACTGTCACTGCCCCTGCCACTGTCACTGCCCCTGCCACTGTCACTGCCCCTGCCACTGTCACTGCCCCTGCCACTGTCACTGCCCCTGCCACTGTCACTGCCCCTGCCACTGTCACTGCCCCTGCCACTGTCACTGCCCCTGCCACTGTCACTGCCCCTGCCACTGTCACTGCCCCTGCCACTGTCACTGCCCCTGCCACTGTCACTGCCCCTGCCACTGTCACTGCCCCTGCCACTGTCACTGCCCCTGCCACTGTCACTGCCCCTGTCTGTGTGCCTGGCACTGACACTGTCACTGCCACTGCCACTGCCACTGTCACTGTCACTGCCCCTGTCACTGTCACTGCCACTGTCCCTGCCACTGTCACTGCCCCTGTCACTGTCATTGCCCCTGCCCATGTCACTGTGCCTGTCCCTTCCCCTGCCCCTGACATTGTCCCTGCCCCTGCCCCGTCCCTGCCCATATCACAGTCCTTTTCACTGCCACTGTCCCTGCCACTGTCCCTGCCCATGTCACTGCCACTGTCCCTTCCCCTGCCACTGTCACTGCCCCTGTCCCTGCCCATGTCCCTGCCCTTGCCCCTGCCCTTATTGCTGCCACTGTCCCTGTCCCTGCCCCTGTCCCTATCCCTGCCCCTGCTACTGCCCCTTCCATTGCCACTGCTCCTGTCCCTGCCCCTGCCCCATCACTGCTCCTATTGCTGTCCCTCTCCACGTCACTACCCCATCCCTTCCCTTGCCACTGCCCCTGTTCCTGCCCCTGCCACTGCCCCTGCCACTGTCACTGCCCCTGTCCCTTTCCCTGCCCCTGACACTGCCCATGTCACTGCCCCTGCCTCTATCCCTGCCACTGCCCCTGTTCCTGCCCATGTCACTGTCCTTGTCCCTGCCACTGTCCCTGTCCCTGTCCCTGCTGCTGCAGAATAAATTCATTGTCCAACAGGCGCCAGGAAAACACTGTGCATTAATTTCTTCAGGAACCAGAAATAAACGAGACGACTTGGAGAGTCACAGAAATCTATATATAGTGGATTTGAGCCTTCTGGTCTTGTTAATTCTTAATTTAGCCTTAGCCATTGACAGTATTTATACTGAGAGCAGCCACGTGTCCTTTATTTAAGTCAGAGGAACAACACACACTGCCAGGGAGTTGCTGTGCTCCTGAGGAAACCAAACTAAAAATTATTGTAGTGTGGTAAAACATACAAAAGAATATGTACCATAGAACCATGGAATCATAGAATTTAGGGGTTGGAATGGACCTCAGAGATCATCAAGGCCCAACCTCCTCTGCCCTGGGCAGGGACCCCTCCCACCAGAGCAGGTTGCTCAAGGCTCATCCAACCTGGCTGTGAACACTGCCAGGGTTGGGGCAGCCACAGCCTCCCTGGGCAACCTGGGACAGTGTCTCACCACCAGAACAGGGAAACACTTTTTCCTAATATCTAACCTAAATTTCCCCTCTTTCAATTTGTACCCATTGCCCCTTGTCCTGTCCCTGCAGCTCCTAACACAGATCCCTCTGCAGCTTCCCTGGAGCCCCTTCAGATACCAGAAGGCTGCTGTGAGGTCTCTACATATCCTTTTCTTCTCCATGCTGAAGAAGAGACTTCAACTCTGTATTAAAAAGGTCTGTTGATGTCAGGTAGCCAGAACCCCAGGTCTGTATTTGCAGTATTTGGTCTGTAAATGTTTGTAAGCTCAGTTTCCAGCTGAGAGGGAGATAGCACTGAGCTCTGCACTTTCCCTGGTTTGCTCTGGTTTGCTCTTCAATCAGAGCAATAAAAGATCAGTCACTTTATAGGATCAACGGATCAGCCTTATCTCCATATTGATGTTTGGATGGAAACACACTCCCACGGGCCATCCTGCAGCACAACAAAGCCTTGGCTTCAAATCTCCAGGGTTGGTAAATAGTGATAGGAAAGAGAAGTTCCTTATAAGGCATGAGGTTGGGATGGGAACATAACTTTCTGGAGCTAAAGTCTCTCATACAGTTGGAATCAAGAGCTTAAAGACTAGCCTAGGCACGGCAAGTCGTTCAGGATTGCACAACTCTTCCCCTGAGGTACAGAAAAGGCATTTATTTCTCAGGCATGAAACAGTTTCTTACCATGTCATTAAAAACAGTAGGTAATGAATTTTCTCTGGTTCCTTCCAGACACCATGATTGCCATGGCACAAGCTTCTGTAAACATCCATATTTTGAGGGGGAACACCTGAAAAAACTTCTCTTGAAAGTGTAAGCACATTGGATTTATAAGTAGATGTCCAAAAATCAAACTAGTCAATCTCTTGTTACGCTGCTTCCAGCCACAGATTTGTTTTATTTTCCAACACCCAAAATCCTTCGCTCAGAAATATTTTTTGCACTATATAGAAAGATTTCATTTCTTCTCATGCCTAAATATCAGTAAATGTAGTAATTGCAAGTTAAAAAAAAAAAAAAAGTGATTACATGTGCTGAAACTTTCCATGCATAGAGTGTGCCAGGAGGCTTCACTCGAGGCCTGGCTATGCTAAACAAAATGTGTTGCAAGAAAACATTCCTTACAATGCTTTGAACTGCAGGGCTTAGAGAACAGCCTAACAAGCCCAGGGGCACAGGCTGGCAAATGCAAAGCTCCTTCCAGCTCCCACGGCCTTTGTGATGAACTGGCTGTCATCTCTCAGGTAAAGTCCTTAGGAAAATAAAATGCTCTCTGCACATCAGATAAACACTGTTCCTTGTTCACGTGGAAGCCCTGCCCTGGCCAACTCAGCAGCTCCTGTGGAAAACCAGGAATGTATTCCCCAGGTGCTGAATGAGGCACGGCTGAATAATGAAGGAGGTGGGATCCAAGGAACTTGCAAGTGGGAATTCACTCCTTGTACGGGGATGATAAAAATAAATCTGGAGCTGTTCTGCCATGTGCCCTTTAGGCCGAATGACAAAGTGATATCGATGGGTGTGAAACATGTTATGTCACCCATTGTAACACGGGGCCGAGGTTGCATTAGCAAGCATGACTTTGTCCTGGCTCTAGAGCATTTCACCTATTGATAAATACATTTGATCACATTTTCTTATGGCTAAAAATTAGAATTTTCTCTATATTGGTGCTTACAACATGCTTGGGGTTTATGATGATCCTTTTTCAACCAAAACAGAAACATAACCCACTCCTTTTTGTCTTCCAGTAAAAAATCCAAAACAAAACTACTCTAGCATATTCTCATTTTTTCTTTAGATATTTAAAACCACATTTAACATAAATTTGCAAAATTTCTTCTTCCATGCAAAGCATTATGCGTGGTGCATCTAATCTAACTGCTAATGTATTAAGAAAGAGACAGAGTGTCTTAGTGAGATCAGGACATACATGGGATCAGTAGGTAGGGATACTGATGGCACTGATGCTTATGACTATGACAATACAAAGAATGGAGCTTCACCAGGAAGTTTAGTGCTGTCACACATCCTTCCTCACAGTGTCATGCTTCCTGTTGACTCCCTTTCAACGAGAGACAGGAATCAGTTGCAAGGAGTAAGGAAAAGAACAAAAGCAACCTGGGCTGAATCTGAGTGATTACTGTGTTTAGACACATTGCTTATGGTGATTGTCAAAAAAAAACCTTGTACACCTAAGAACAGTTAATCAGCACAGAATATATACAGTATAGAAAGAAAGTCAAAGAAATGAAATATTTGAAATACTCATTTCAGGTGTATGATGTTCTCACCCTTCAAGGGTCTCTTAAAAAATGTCTGAAAACAATTCTTCATGGTATGTCTGCAAAAGCCAGACATAAATGAGTTCACCCTAAAGAGCTGCCTCTGGTATCAGCAGTGGTTTAGTGCATGAGTGTGGGTTCCACCTGTTCCTGCCTAGCAGTTAGGCAAACAAGGCAGGACAGAGCACTGGGCAGAAGAACTGGATTTAGGGCAGGCTCAATCACATCTATATGGCATTGGCTGCACATTTACCCAAAGAGAAATATTTTAAGTTTCTAGACATTCCTTAAATTGTTCCTTCAATTTTTAAGATAAATCCTTAGTTCTGCATGTCAGAACTGTGCAGCCTACAGTTTGTGACTGCCTTACAGCCCATGGGCACCTTAGTCTGTCTATTGTGGATTTGTAAAGAAGTAATCACACTTTGGGGTGAGGACATTGCAGGGAGGTAGCATGAAATGAAGAAACAGGCACTGTGTAGTGGGAATGAAGGGAAGCATGGGAAAGGGAAAATTGGGATAAACCGAAACTTTAGAATCATAGAACCATTAAGGTTGGAGGAGATGTCTAAGATCATAGAGACCAATCACTAACCTGTCACTGCTGGAACCTCTAAACCTTAAACCACATCCTCCAGCATCACACTTCCAGAGATGATAACTCCATCACCTCCCTGGGCAATATTCCAGTGCCTGAACACCCTAACAGGGAAAACATTTCTCCTAACAGATCTGACTCTCCCCTGTCTCAGCTCATGACCATTCCCTCTATCCTCTCCCTGCAGCCCTGGCAGGACACACATCCCCCACCTCTCTCCAGCCCTGGCAGGGAGTTGCAGAGAGCCAGGAGGTCACCCCTGAGCCTCTTCTCAAGGCTAAACAAACCCAATTCCCTCAGCCCTTCCTCATCCCACATAAGTGCTTCTATATGCTAAAAAGTTTAGAATTACAGTAAGTTCATGTTATCTTTGCACACATCAGTTTGCAGTGCTACAGGACTCGTAAAACTTACAGGAGGGATACTAAGGAGAATGTGACTGATGTGAGATGGCAGGGAGAATCAGGAATTCAAGCTGTAGAAGTAGGATCCACACTAAAGATGTGGATACACTTAATAGGAAAATGGGGAAGGACTGGACTGGCATGGTGAAAGTGATGTGTATAGGGGCCCCACAATCCCCCTAACAACCCCCTTACCACACAATCTCCATGACAAATTGGATATGCAGGGTAAACTATGAGTCCCATACTGGAGGAGCACTGGACTGGCAGAAGAAGACAATGGAGTAGGCAGCTAATGGCACTGCTCATAGGTCTAACCAAACTGTGATAGCTGTAGGACTACACTCTGAGCCATAGAGTGATAAGGAAAAGTTGGGCACCTCCTGTGAATGTCTAGTGCCCATGTTCAAAAAAAATCTAGTTTCAGGCCTTGAGGAAAGAGAGTTGTGCCTCCAACACAAGTCAGCAACTGTTTGTCTTCAACAGCCCAACTGTGTTTTTGAGTTGTATGTGTCTTCTCTACTTAGTCATCCCCTGCTGTTTCCCACATCTGCCATGTGCAGTCTTGCAGGTAGGATAGTTGCTGAACATGCACATACCATTCTGCAGCTTTTATTTCTTCACTGCACTTTTCTTTAGATTTATACTTAACTACAAGTGTTTCCAAACTGACAGAAGTAAACAGAAACTTCTCCATCCCTGCAAATTTCTGTCTTCCAGTCTCCACATGTAGCATGACCAGGTACTAACGGAGGTGAACGTGTCACTGAAGATGCAATGCTACTTGGAACAGTGCAGAACAGGCTAACCAGGATTTAAAACAAAAAATAAAGGGAAAAGACAGCAAGACTCTCTGACTTTTGTATTTAAGACAGGCCCTGCATATCGAGATTTGCCTCTCCCTGGCATTCACATGGTGGTTGTGTCTTCTGGAATGGAGGATGAAAGATTCAAACACTGCTGGTTGCTCACTGCCTTGGGGTGATATTGCCTTGCCTGGATCACATGGATTTCTTTCCAGGTAGCCTGCTTGCACAAGCACAAAGACATGCTAGCAGGCACCGTGCCGACACTGCAGGGACTATGTTGAAAGGAGGATGAGGCATGAGCTGCATGGAAGTGCTTCCTGTCTTCCTCAGCACATAAAGGACAGGTCCTCACAGCTCTTGTTCTTCTCCAAGCCCAATGTCAGTGATGAGCTTCTTCCCCTTTTTGGAAGTCACTCTTGTTTACAGCTTGTCCTTGAACCAAGATTCTTTTTAAGAAGAGTGGAAAGATGGGAACTGGTTTCTTATTCTAGTGAGGAATCGTCTCATCTGTTATTTGTCATGACATCTCTCTCCGTTGTTTTCCTGTGTCTGTCTTCCCATCACAGATTGATTCTAGTTAACATGAGTAGAAAGTCCCTGTTTCCACCAACATCTGCCTGCTAATACCCTTTGGTCTGTGAACCCCCAGGACAGGGCATAGAAGAAGTCCAGTAGTTTATCAAGAAATGAGGAATGCCAGGACAGGTAAAGAGAAGCATATAGAGCAAAAGTGAGAAAGTAAGGTACTTGGGGATTTTTCCCCATGCTAGTATGATAAGCAAATGAAGGAGACTAAGCTAGCCATTAATAATTCTAGCACAGAAAACCAAACAAAGTTCTTAAATATGAGAACAGTGAGGACTTGGAACAATTAAAGCTGAGGTATTGGTCTGACACAAGCAGCTTAAAATATAAAGGTTGGCATACAAGGGACCAAAATGTCCAAGAAAGTCCTTCCCATTCATCTGTTCTTAGGAGTAGGGATGCCAAAATTCTAAGTGCAAGATATAAAATGAAAGAGGATAATGAGGCATAAATGGAGAGACAGAAGGAGTGAGAGAATGAATGAGTAGATTAATTTCCACTAGAGGGGAATTTTTCAATGGATTATTTGAAATAAGGGCAAGTAAAACACTAAAATTTGCTTTGGGTTCAGACACTCCTTTTACACCTTCATAAAAGCACCAAATGTGGAGAGACATTTGAGGCACAGCTGATGTACACATAGTGACAGAAGTTTATGCTGAAAATGCTTCAGTTTTGGGGGCAGCAGAAGAGTTCAAAAATGTAACAAATATTCTGCCAACATATTTAAAGGTTGGTAACTAGCTTAGCAAGCTGAATACACTAGGATAAGTCAAAGCTAAAAGTTCATTCCTTCAAGGCAAGACAGAGAATGAACAATTTTCTCCAGTAAGGGAAGGTTTGGCTTATCATGAGCACTAGGGAGCAACAGTGATAAAGTCATGCAGTGGTTTGTGTAAAACATTGAGGTTCAGTAATAAATGACAATTGGGCAAACAAAGTGACTTTCTTCAAAACCACTGAAATCCTTCTGGCAGCATCTGGTGTGAAAGGGTAGAGAGAGGTCATGTGTGACAAAGCTATCAAGATACCCTGCAATTCCAGCTGGGTTGGAGGCAATTTTTGATAGTATCTAAAGGCTGAATGCAACTCAAAGAACATTGATTTATAATGATAGAGCCTTTCTGAAAGTCAGGTTGTTTTATCTATAAATATCTGGAGCCACACTGTATTCAGAGTACTCTAGCTGTGCTGTGACCCTACCATTCATACTCCAATCACCAATGCATACACAATTGTATTTTACTTTCTTAAGTGCATGCCAGGGAGTTACAATCATTTCTGTCATGTTGTCTGCCTTCTATAGAGAAATATGCATTCACTGGAAATCCTTGTTACAGCAACTGAGCCTATGAGATCAGGGAATACTGGGAATACGAGAAAAAATGACCAGTAATGGTTAAAAACAATTATTTTAAAGAATTTGCCCATCTTGTAGAGCAGATAACAAAGGATCTTCACTGCAGCAACAAAGCAAAGTGGGTATGTCAAGATTTCTAATCAAGCCTAGACAAGAAATACTGTAAGATTACTGTATTACTGCCAAAAGGGTGGGGTAAGAGAGGCACCAAGGAAAATAATTGCAAGTCCCTGAAGCAAGGGCTGCTACAGGTGGAGACAGTGTGAGGGTGATCAGCTACAAATGAAAGCAAGCATGGAGGGAGATAGGGGAGAGGACTCCAGAGGAATGGAAGCTGCTCCAAAATGTCCCATTACTATTCTGCAAGGTATTACATAAAAATGAATTCAACATGTTAATGTACAAGTGAAAAACCTAAGTCAGTAAGCTGCTCCAGTATAGACCAGCTTGGGTGTTTTACTGTGGCCAGCTGTGAAGACAACTTTTTCCATCTTAGAGTCAGAATCATCAGGGTTGGAGGAGACCTCTAAGATCATTCAGTCCAACCATTAACCTGTCACTGCTGGAACCCCTAAACCCTAAACCAGATCCTCCAGTGTCAGATCCAGACACCTCTTCAACACTTCCAGGGATGGTGACTGCACCACCTCCCTGGGCAATCTATTCCAGTGCCTGAACATCCTCACAGGGAAAACATTTTTCCTAACATCTAATATGAATTTTCCCTGTCTCAGCTCAAGGCCATTCCCTCTAGTCCTCTCTCTGAAAGCATTTCAGGAGAGACATCCCTCACCTCTCTACAACCTCCTTCTAGGTGAAGTTGATCTGGACCTCTCTGCTCTCCAACCATTAAACATGCAGCAAGGGACAGTGCATCAGCTTGAAAAATTATATAAGCTAAATAGTATTACTTTCTTTCCTGTAGAATATAGAATCATATGGTTATCAAAATGGATGATTGGAGGTGAGCACTGCAGGTGGCACATTCCTGTCCCTTAGGCCCACAAAAAGGGATTTGCCTCATATGACTTCAGTCACCTATGAAATGGGTGATTAATCAGAGCTGGTCACCTGCTCTCCTTGGCAAGTCAGTGGGGAGAGATGAGTAGCCCTGTCCCCACACACACATAAGCTCTGCCTGCCCAGGCATCAGCCTGAGCAACTTATAAACATCAATCCCTAAAGCAAAATTTATACCCAGTCACTGTGTTTATAGCAAAACATATGTTTGTGTTTAAACAATAAATTAATTACCTTCATTCATGCTAAGGGTTATTTGGCCCAAAGAAATAGATCATAAATGACAGGTCTTTGCCCAGCAGGATGTACACTGGACAGTTATTTCATTTGAAAAAATTACCGAGTGTATAATTTGCAAAATGTAGAAGAATATTTAAGCATTAGCTTTCTCTTGACAAATAAACCATTTTTTCATATTGTATGGGTTGCAGTAGATTCCACAGGAGACATTAAACCTACTAATGCTGTATTTTAAAACATTTTGCTGCCTTTTAAC
This sequence comes from Acanthisitta chloris, assembly GCF_000695815.1. NCBI lineage: Eukaryota > Metazoa > Chordata > Aves > Passeriformes > Acanthisittidae > Acanthisitta > Acanthisitta chloris. The sequence goes on from NW_008655085.1 coordinate 9,253, forward strand.
AACATAAAATAGGTTTGGTGTTGATAAAATCATGCACAACATTTTGGTGACACAAGAAAAGAAATACATTAAATAATTAAGACCTGGTTTTCACCTTTTAGTTTTCATCTATTTCCTTACTACCTTTGTGATGGACGTGTTGCTTAGAGCACTTTTAGGCAGGACTTTGTGTTTATAGAGCTTCAGCTGCATCCTCACTTTAAAGGATTTTAAAGTATTTTACTACCACTGAGCTCATTCAGAAGAGATCAGTAACCTCAGTGTGTTGTAATTCTAGCACAATTAGGATAATAATTCTCAAGTCTGAATAACTCTTTACAGCATAGTTTCCTAAACATTCTATAGAGTTATGAAATAACGAATAGATAACAACTTTCATGAAGTACTTGCTGACATTTTAATCCCAAGCTGTCACTCTGGGCAGGACATGAATCTCAGATACAGCACAACTGGGACACTGCCCAGGTGATCTGTGACTTGGCCCTGGTTCCTCCTGCTGGGTTGGCATGGGATGTCCATGAGAAGGGCAGTGACTCACACCATTCTGTAGTAACCACTAAAGAAGCTGAACCTAGTGACATCTGCACCTTTGGTCCTCCAGGGGAGGATTTTGAACTCACGTGAGTTGAGTATGAGGAAAGAGTTGAGAACTGATTCTGGAGGGAATGTTTTATATCATCAGGGAAGTGCATTTTGCAAGGGGTTTGGAAGGTGATTAATAGCATTAAGACAAAAAAAAAAAAAAAAAAAAAGGCTTCTTATGTTATGATCACAGAACCTGCTGCCTAGGCTTTTTGTTTCAATCAGTGCCTTTTGTCTCCTTGCACCCTGGTGCCAGATTTGTCCCAGGGAGCAGAGCTGGGATGGCTGCTCAGGGCTGGCAGGAGGTGCTGGTGCTGAGCTGAAACCAATCCACACCCTGCTTTGGCAAACAAGATGCATGGATGTAATTATGCTAATCAGTGGACTTTTGTCCCTCCCATTTTTCCCATCACTTCCAGCTGCAGTACTTTTATTGCAATTGAAGTAATATCATGTCACATGAATTGACATTTTTCCGTGATAGCCCCACAGTTGGCGTGTGACTTCATAACTCAGGGCCCATTTTGCAGATGACTCACCTCATACTCTAAGTTACTATTTGTAATCAGACTGCCTGCAATCCCAATTTTTACAGCGTTCCTCCATTGCTCACAGACTTCAAATCTGGAGCCACTCATATTGCCTATTAGTTGAGCAAAATAATTGGAAGCATGAGTGTAACTATTGTTTTATAGGGCCCCAGGCCATGGCATTGCACACTGGAGATTCAGTGGAGTCTCTTGGCCCATCTGGGTGGCTCAGAGGTTCCCAGCCAGCCTTCACCTGGGCCAGGAAGCACCTTTCTTCATGAGCAGTCCCATGGGCTGGGCTGGAGCCACTCTTGGGTATGCCTCGGTGCCACCTGAGTCAGGGCACCAGAATCTGCCCCTTAGGTGCTAATTAAAGTCCACTTCACACACAGGAATATACTTCCAATTAGCACAGTAGCCCTGGAATGCATTGTGGGATGTGGAGAAGAGCAGAAGCTATTGCAGGGCAAAAAAGTAATTGGAGCTCTTAAATGACAAGGCCCTTGTGATTAGTCTGTGTCGTCGTATGAATTATCCCACAATAACACAGCTCCAGCTTCCAAAACAGATGCTCACATGAAGGTTTTTTTCAGGATTTCCCAGAGCTGAGCTTCTCAACAGTCCAAAAATCTGAGGCTTTTTCAGTTTCCTTGCTCTTGAGCTTCCCACGTCACTGCATGGTAAAGAGCCAAAACCGTTGGCTGTTCAAAGACTTTGAGGAGAAATTTGTAAAGGACAAAGAACTATGTCATTTAGAATGCTGTCCTGGAAAAAAAATATTCCAAAATCTCCTTCCATGGGTAACCTCACAGTTTATTTTTTTGTTTTGGAATGATGACTTATTTTGGAATTTCGCTTGGAATAGAGATTGAAAGAGTCTGCCAATTCGAGTCTCAGTTGTGATTCAGCTGTTACTCAGCCATAAAACGAGTAACTTCATGTCCTCTTTCTTAATTCTTAGAAGTTTATCATCAATTTATAACCCTTAATTGCCATAAACCTTCCTCACCCTTTCTCAAACACCATCCAAAGAACTACTCAGGAGGCAAATAAGGAAAGTCTATCTGAAAGGCTATGATGAAGCCCAAGATGTTTATTTTTCTACAGAGAGCTACTGTATTTTGCTTTTTATTCTGCTTTGCTTAAGAAAATACTGCAACAAGCCCTTCCACCACTTTGCACCTAAAAGCTGTCAATCCTGTACCAAAGATCCTCTGCAACAAGAAAACCTGTGCCATCAAGTGTGCCCAGGACACTTGCAAGCAATAATCCCATCAGACTCCATTTCCTGCAGCTACCTTCATTGCCTTCAGTTGCACTGAAATTCTGTCTGTCTTGGAGTGGTTTTACAATGAATATTTATATAAAGCTGTGACTGCACACTGTGTCCACAGAGCCAGCAAAATAAAGGGTCTCAGCACCAAAGAAGGTTTTGAGTTCAGCTACAAAAGAGAGCATGAATACACTTTTAGAGGGAGGTAACTAGCAAAAGGGTGTTGGCCCTTACAGTTCATACTCTTTTTTTGTGAAATCATTGGCTTTGACAAGTATTTAAACAAGCACATGGTGACAGGTACACAACAACTATTGAGAACCTTTGTGTTCCTGGGATTGTCATGGTGTCACAATGGTAAACACAGAAAATGCTGTTGCCTCCAACAGTAAACAAAGAGCTCTTTAGTAAGCTGCTACAGAAAGTCCTGCTCTCCCTCTTTTGACTTCTCAGTTGAGTCCTCTCAGACACTCCATCAGTCTTTCCCTTTCAGGTCTTCCCAGGGCAGCCTCAAAGCAACAGAACAAATCTCCCTGCTGTAGCAGCCCTCATTCTGCTTTTGGACACAAACTATAAACAAACAGAACCAGAATCTTCCCAAAAAGTATCAGGTTTTGAAAAATATTATCAGCATCCTGGAAACCAGAAGCCAGGATGACCCAGTCTTGGTCTCTTGTGCCATTCCTGCAGGGAGAGGACTAGAGGGAATGGCCATAAGATGAGACAGGGGAGGTTCAGATTAGATGTTAGGAAAACTGTTTTCCCTGTTAGGGTGGTCAGGTGCTGGAATAGGTTGCCCAGGGAGGTGGTGGAGTAAGTTTAAGAGGTGTCTGGATCTGACACTGCAGGATATGCTTTAGTGGTTCCAGCAGTGACAGGTTAATGGTTGGACTGGATGATCTTAGAGGTCTCCTCCAACCTTGACAATTCTAACACATCGTACTGAGGGATGACAACTGATGAATGAGAACAGTCCACGAGCCCAGAGCAAGACAGAAACATGTTTCACCTGCTCTGCAGCTCACATGTTGGACGGATCTGTACACACAGCAGGAAAACCAGAATAATTTTGCAATGCTCCAATAGAGTCTTCTCTTTCAGTTACTTGCTTTACCTTGACCTGTGATTTCTATCACTCTGAAGAAATTCATACTCAGAGTATACAACTATATCATCAGAAATTTTTGGGAATGGAAGAAATCGATAAAAGTAATTAGAGACAAAAAAAAAAAGCTTTAGAAGAGGTTCACATCTGACAATGAAGAACCTGTTACAAAAACACAGTGTATAGTATCTACTCCTGAAAACCTGCCCAGGTGATCATTCTGCTGAAAAACATGTGAAAATGTAAGGGGGAGTGATCATCAGTGTCCCCAAGACACGGAATAACAGTGATAAGATATGTAAGTGTCTGCTCTGAGGTAAGGCATTGTGTTTGGAAGATGATTCCTGGTTTAACTCTGAGAGGGGAAGGTGAGCCTACAGCCCATTTCATGATGTTCTGCTGAGCAGTTGTCTCCTTTTTATTCTTCTCAGAGTCCTCTCCCACACCAGTTTCAGGAATGGAAGCTGCAGGAACTGCATTTGTTTTTGAGACTGGTTACTGAGGGCCAGCAATAATAAGGGCTGATAGGAAGAGCTGGAGAAAATGGCCAAGATATAGCAATTTCATAGATTTTATATAAAAAATAGCATGGCACTGAAGAGCTCCAGCTCTTGGCAATTAGTGAAAGCCCAGGGTGATTCCAGCTCTGTTCTGCAGAGGTTTCCTCTCTCAGTAGTGCCAGGTTACATTCAGTGCTTTCACATACCTGCAGCACTGCACCAATTAACATCCTCTGCTAGGAAATCCCTTTCATTTGCATTGAATTGGGTCATTGCCCAGTTGCTTTTCCCATAAGTGCAGGAAAATGCATAGGTGCTAAAGAAAAAGAGAGGAAGGACACTTCTTTGCCAAAGATGCAGAGGTGGGTAAGTAAAACACCTAAGAAGTGACACTAAGTGTAAAACAATCCTGCCCTTCTACTGCTGTTTTCTCATTCCCACAGCTCTGCTCTCCTGCTCAAAACATAATCCTACTCAATACAATTACAACCACAGAACTGAAGAGAACGAAATATACACAGCTGCATATTAACAATGACAGGCAGAGCAAATGAAGCCCTAATTAAAGCACAGCATAGCTTTACAAATGGCTTGCTATGTTAGTGCAGGCAGAAGAGCAGCTCCAGAGGAGCCTGTTGACATCCTCTGCCCTTGGCTTGCACCAGACACCTCTGTCTTGTGCCTTCTGCCTTCTGCCCTGGCTGCTGGGGTGGTGTCAGGGACAGGAGCATGGGGCTCCCCAAAACACTTGGCTCCTAATCTTGCCAAAGTGCTTTACAAACAAGAAGCTAATCTCATGGCAGCATGAGGAGGTAGGTGTTATCTTCTTCTGCCCAAAGTCAAAGGACTTGTGTAGCTACAGATGTGAAGTCACCAGGGCAGGGCCAGAGAGAGAATGCAGAAAGGTTTTTTTTTTCTTTTCTTTACTTTTGGCCTTAGCCTAATTGCTCTGTATTGAAACCATCCCTAACTACAGAACTCTTTTCTTTCCTCAAAAACTGAGTCCTAAAAATCAGCCTGAATGCCATGAATGACATGTGCCTTAAATGCAGCCCCTTCAACCCAAGGCTGAGGAACCTCTAGCATTTGAGGATTATCAGGGCTTGTCTCCTGCTATGGCTTCAATCAGGTTTTCCACCTCCAATTGTAAAACTAGATTCATGGGACTATCTGAAACTGGCAGTGGCACAAGCTAGTTTTACAAATCAGAAAAAAACCAAAACTATTTTCCAGCTATTTTTGCCAAGTGGTGAAGAAAAGTCCACCAGCAGCAAAATATCTGCTTATATAATCAGCCTCAGTTAACTGGGTGTTCATATGATTAGTTTAAAATATTTAATTAATGCTTCTAAGAGCCTCCCACAGGCTCTTAGTGCTCTGTGTTGCACTTGACTTGCCTGCCCTTCATAGATAAGACTCTGAGAGAACAGCCCTGTAACCATTTTGGAGAGGGGGAGACTGTCAAATCTGAAAAAAAACCTGTATCACAGTTCCTTATACTTTTATTGCAGCTCCTGTTTTATGAGTGTCTCCCTCAAACTGCTAAACAGCAGCTGTTTTCTTACAGGCACTAGAGCAGAAATGGGACTTGAAAACACATTTCAAGCAGATGAGATGACCTCAGGGTCTTCCTCCATGGAGAAGAGGATGTCATGGAGGAAGGTGTTGTGAAAGGAAAGGAGATAATAAGGGATCATCACAAATATCACATATAAAAGGGCTGCAAGAAATGTAATCTATTAACATCGAATCTTAATCTTCCTGACAGGTGTTTGCCTAGTAAGACACAAAGATTTGCTGCTTTTCAGTTCAGTTTAGAGCTGCTGAGGAGGTCTTAACATGAGCTGTAGCACTTGTTTGAATTAATGTTGAGATTCAGATTAGATGTTAGGAAAAATTTATTCACTGTTTGGGTGTTCAGGCACTGGAATAGATTGCCCAGGGAGGTGGTGGAGTCACCATCCCTGGAGGTGTTTCAGAGGTGTCTGGATCTGACACTGGAGGATCTGGTTTAGGGTTTAGTGGTTCCAGCAGTGGCAGGGGAATGGTTGGACTGGATGATCTTTGGGGTCTCCTCCAACCCTGATGGTTCAATGATGCTATGAATTCATTCCTCTGCTCAACAGCTGTAGCTGAAGCAGAAAATACCTCTTGGAAAAGTCTTTCCTTTGGATTTTAAAGTTACTTGTTGAAGACAAAGGAATCTTTGGCAACTTGGCCAGGTGTTATTATCCTTCCCAGCTTAAAAGACCTTTCAGGATGACACTGGGAATCTTGTGTAGTCCTTTAAACCTGTTTTTCACACCGTGTTCTCCTTCTTGCTTCTTCCTCCAATGGCATTTTCATCAACATTGGATTTCTCTCAGTGTGTTCTCAGCCTGTGAAGACCTGTGCAGTCTACACAACTGTCATAAATGACAGGAGAGCAGCTGAAGACAGCAGAGATAACATCAGGCTCTGCATACAGAGTCCTATTTTTAAACTCTGGTGCTGTTCAGGGGGGTTTCCTGTGAGTATAATGAAGTGGTGGTTGGCTGCATGCTACAAATAATTTCTCAGGCAAATTTTACCCAAGGTTGTGCTTATTGTTCTCCTATGGCCCTGAATGGAGAAAATGAAGTCAGCTATACAGGGACAATAGTTCATTATAAAAAAATAAATAAAATTTAAAAAGTGACATGTCATCTTCATGACAAAAATAACTTTCTCCAGGGAAACAGACATATGAAAATAAGCTAATAACTGCAACACAGCTCTAACCCATCTAAGCTAGAAACTGTAGGAATCTGAGGGAACCTCCCTGTGGACATCTGTGTGTGCTGGGCCAGGCTCAGAGGGTTTGGGCAGCAGCTACCTAGAACCTCAAATCTGGTCCTGCTCCCCAATCACAGGACAACCAATTTTTTGTAGTTCACTGTAGTCCAGCAGTGAGGTTCTCATCCCAAGACCTTATTATGTGACTCAAGAAACAGTAGGAACCAATACTCTAAATTAATGTTTCATTTCCTCCTTGAATCTTCTGATAAATGCAATGATTCAGCTATTCATTATTTAGTCCACAAGTGGATTAAAATGTGCCCAGCACTGAAACAAAAACAAAGCTTTTAAGCCAATCTCAGTAATAAGCAGTCCAGTCATTTCTTTCAGGTCTGAAAATATATGTGCTGCAGTCCAAAAAAATTATTACAATAGTTAATTAGCCCAGTACAGTTAATTGATGTGTTCTGCAGCATCCTTAGAATTTAAATTCTGTAATTGAAAGCAATAAATTAAATAAAATTAAGAAACATGTTTTAATTCTTAAGCCTATTATGCATGCACTGTATTTTAAGCATGAGAGAGCCTGAAATTCACAGTAGATGTTTAATGAATAATCAGATCTGTAAGATACAATTTGTCATAGCCGCAGTAAAAGCTTGGTAAAAACCAAGCCTGACAAGTTAATTAAATAAGCCCCAATATACTGGGTAGTATGAATATTTTCCATCAGTTATGATGTGGTTTTTTTCCTTTCAAATTGTTTTTGGCATATAGGAAAAAAAATAAGCAGCAAATAAGAAACCCTACAGCAAATCTCGACCAAAAAAAAAGAATTATTTAAATATTTAATATCTACTGGATGCAATTCTTCATGTTTTGTATGCAAAATTTCCTCCTCAGAAAAGTCAGCCAATATTTAAGAGTATTTTCATAAATGGCTTGACCTTACAGCCCTTTAGCCTGATGAGTCATTCCAGATCATGCTAACACTTACTCATGAGGAAGAATGTAATTCCTGGATCCTCAGCGTCTGACCTCGCAAAGCATGATGCAAACTTTACCACCACGAGTGACAGAAGTGCAATATCAGGGTGGTGGAATCTCTTACTGGAAGAGATGGAGATTTTGTGCTCTTGCTCTTCACTGACTCCCACTTCCATCCACATGAAAAGCTGCTCAGGTTGGCCAAGGGCTTGCAAGATCCAACCCTAGGTGTGCTGCCCAGTCTGGCAACATGCTGAGTCTTCTCCAAACTGGCTATGTACCTCCAAATTTTCATTAATGTCTTTTTTTTTTTTAGACCGTTGGCATTGCCAGGAACTGTCTTCCAAACCCTGAAATCCTTGCCTACACAAAGATGACGAGATGTTTCTGTCTCTGTCCTGCCCTCCCTCCTCACAGACAGACACACACCAGGACACACACACTGTACATCCACCTGTGTGTGTTTGGGTGTAGGCACAGGAAGGTATATACACATTAAAGGTGGGTTTGTTTGCTTTCTCTGTTTTTAGGCTTCAGGTTTGAAGTTCTTCCACGATAGCTGCCAACATCATCCTTTGACAGGAGGGGAAGGACAAGAGGCAGGAATCCCATAAAACCCCATGACTCAGCTGGGGTTCAAGATAAAACTTTGTCACCCATAAAGAACATGTGAACATTGACAGCGACTGAGCCAAGCCCACAGAAAAAGTTAGCAAAGCTTATGTGGTTTCCCATTTTGAATTTTAGTATTTTCAGGTATATTTTTGCTGCTAAAAGAGAGTAGGCAATTAGAAACTTGGTATTTCTGTGACATTAAGAAATTGTTATAGCTTAAGTATTATTGATCTTTCTGAGTAATAATTGCCGACCCACTATTTCACTGAAAAGAATACTTTGGTGTGATTGCAGGTAAAGGTTTTACCCCTGGCTGATGGTTTGTTGAAGCACAGCAAAAGGTATATTTTGTAGGAGTTGCCCCAAGTCAGCCTCCTGACACCAGAAAGCCACGTCTACCCAAACCAGGTGGCCATAAAACCTCCCTGCCTAGTTGGGCCACGTGGCCATCAAACCTGTCTGCAACTGTTGTCTTTGCAGTGGAGCCTGCCCAGACCCTCCAGCAGGAAGAACATAGCAGAAGGGATTGCTGCAGCCTGAGATCTCTATTCTATACATCACTTTTCTACTGGGATCAAAGCTGAGAGTGAGCTCCAATTCCTTTCCAGGCTCCCTCCCTGTAGTAGCTCCCTGAGTGCAGATGAAGTCTCTTCCTACTGTTCCAGAGGAGAGACTACCACGCTGGGGAGAGGAGTGGTACTTTCTCTGCTCACACATATGCTCCCAAGGCATAACATTTATCCCTGATCTTGCACCACGTAAGAGCTATGGGCTGGATCAGTAAATAAAGCATGGAGCCTGGACTGGGAGGTTAAACATCCTGCTGGAAAGTCAGCAGTTCTAGTCATCGTAAAATCTCCCGTGACGACATTCCTTTCTGAAACTCCATCCCGGGGAGAACAGCTTACAGAGCTGAAGAACTTCCAAGCAATGATCTACAGCCCTGGCCTTCCTGAAATGTATTCCTCCCCAGCATCTGTAAGCTGTCAAGTCACCCCTGTCGTCCTCACGTATGTGTAATACATCCTTGAGCCATGACTTTTCTCCTGTGGTTCAGAGCTGTGTTTTCATGTGGCTCTGAGGCTTTAACTATGAGCAACGTTGGGATACAGGTCCAAACAAAATCAGTTTATATCGACTTCCCTGTTTTTAGGGGACAGCTTATGTCCTGCTTGGCTGAGTGAAATGTTTGGGAATGGCCACCAACAAAATTCTCATCAACTCAAAGTCTGAATGCTACAGCTAAATCCAGGCAATCATGTGGCCATGAGTGTAATCAGGACTACACATCTGAAGGATGTCTTCAGAGCTTTCCAGGAAGTTAGAATCTGTCACAAGAATTGCAAAACTTTTCAAAACTAAGCACTCTTTCTGTTCAGACCTGTTACTGCATACAGAAATATTGTTGCTAGCTAAATATGGTTGGACTCGATGATCCTAGAAGTCTTTCCCAATCTTAATGATTCTATGATTCTTAATGATTAGTAATTCTATTTGGGGATTTTTCTTCCAGATTTTGGGATGAGGGGTGGGGGAAGGAGGGAGAGAGATGACTTCTTGGAAACTTGGTCATTTGGGCTATTATCAGCATTAATCTGATTTCCAAAGAATCATAGAATCACAGAATCAACTGGATTGGAAAAGACCTCAAAGATCATTGAGTCCAACCCTACTGTGGTTATTGTAGCCTAAATCGTAGCCTAAATCACAAAATCAACTAAATTAAATCATAGACTCATCAAGGTTGGAGGAGATGTCTAAGATCATTGAGTCCAACCATTATCCTGACACTGCTGTAAATGAAGTAATTTTCATAACAGATTAGAGCGCTGAAATATTCAGTCTGTGTAGAGTTTGGGATGAATGTATCGTGTTTAGGACTTTAAGCCAAGCTCTGGATTTCACATGCACTTTTTCCACTTGAGCTATTATGCCAAAACTTCAATCTCACCACTGCAATCACAAGTTGCCCAGAGAGCAAAGCAACATTCAGAAACAGCAGACAGCTCTTCTGCATGGGATCTGGCTGGCTGCATACAGAAAACCATGACTGTCTCCAGGTGCCTATCTCCTGAATAAGGTTGGACAAAAATGTAATTGCTTTTGTGACTTTATGACAGGTTTCCAGAGGATCTCTGAGGGTAGTAGTGCTTATAACAGCATCCTGAAATGACAGCTGAAGGCACTGCTGCTAACAAGGAATATCTCTTCCTTTGCAATCTTGTTATTAACCCAATACTGAACCTGCTGTGGTTTCCCACAGTTGTTGATCCCAGGATCTATAAGTAAGGCATACCTTTAATTGCTGATATAATCATTTCCACCAATGTATGGGTTATGCTGTAGAAACCCATAAACTACATAATTGCCCACAGGTAGCACTCACGTCATTATCCATGTATCATAGGCACAAAACCACATGATCATTACTGAAGAAGTCTTTACTGTCATTTATGTGCACTTGTCTCCAGAAATTCTCCTGTAAATACCCACCAAGATTTAAAGGGGTACAGCTTTTATTTGCTGGCTTTTCCTTGTCTTCACATGGAACCACCAACTCTCTTGTCTGAGAACAAGCCCAGCCCTTATAATCAATATACTTCCTGCTCCACATTAATTCTCTCATCTCCATCAGGCATTAGGGATGGCTTGACAGAGCTAGGATTGTTCTGGATTGCCATGATAATTCAGGAAATTTTCAGCACATGATGATATTTGATTTTTTTTTTCCTGCTAAAACAGACAGTGAGAGGTCACCTTATATTCAAGGCTGCCCTAGACCTTGGTAAATATGGCACTCTGAAAAAAAATCAGCTAAAGCTGATTAAATCTGCAGGCAGTTTTCTAATGAAGAGCATATTTTCAGTTAGATTGGCATATTGGCCTCCCACGACAGATAACATATACTACTTGGTATTTACTTTAAGATGTTCTCTCTCTTCTTCTGAGATTACTGAAAACTTGACAAGTCTACAGCATTCTCTGTATTCTCTGAAAATTACTTACAGATGACAGGAAGGGATCTGGTGACCTCTTATATTTGTCTTGAGCCTTTTCCAATTAAAGAATTCAGGGAATGGAACAGATTGCAGAACTGAAACCTTCATACATCAATTCTTTAACAAGATAAAGCATTCAGCTGCTTATCAGGTTTAGATGTTACTTGCAGAAGTGTCTAATAGCTGGAAGAAAGAGTAAGAGGAATAGACTGTGACTGTTTTCTTGATCACCTTAGTAAATAAGTGCTTCTGTAGTTAGGTCATTTTTGTCTCCTATAGCCTCCTGGGTTGCTCTTTTGTCAGAGTCTTTACTGACAATAAAAAGTTTACAGTAGGTTAGGTAAGTGGAAGGCAGTTGGATTACCAGGCACGACAGAGCCAGAGCTGGAGGCTGCCAAAGGCCAATCTGCCTCCTCTGCCAAAGGAAAGCACTGGAGTCAGGCCCCAGGGATGTCCCATCACAGTCCCAGAGGAACAGCAGATGGGAGGTGCAGCATCACAGTCCCAGAGGAACAGCAGATGGCTGGGCAGATCTCAGATCTCTCTGGCAATAACCCTCTCATGCTCAGAATGATGGCAAAAAATGGAGAAAACTGTCCTTCCTGCAGAAGAGGGACACAGGCACAGAGAGAGGAGCCTTGAACACACATCCAGTATTTCTATGCATGAGCCCAGAAGGCTCTGCTTACTAAGCAATTTCCCTGTGAGGAAAAGAAAAACACAGAGCCTTCTGCATAGAGCCTATTAGAGCACACTGACTGTTTAGAGCCATCTGATGCACTGGGAGAAGGAGAAAGAATTCAGATATCTGAAACCATCAGAGCAAGGACTGTACAAGAGAACCACTAACTCATCAGGCAATGGCACGTGCTGTAATTGCTAGATCATATGGAAATAACATTCCACAGCTGTAACTTTACCAGCATTACCAACTCTAGTTCTCCCATAGACATAAAGGAATCAAAAAGCTGTCTGCTCCCTACAAATCTGAGAGCACAAGCCATGGGCCTCAGACAAGACTTTTGCCCCAAGTGTCTGCATTTTATTACAGAGGTAGATATACACCATAAATTAAATGAACTGAAATATTCCTTTGCTTGCTAACTGAAATAAATTTTCCCTACCCATCAATACGCTCCACAAAGTATGAATAAATGTGGACTGATGTCAAGTGAGTCACAGATGAATAAAATAATGTTGTTTATCTTTACACGTCAGCTGTTGTGCTGTATGAAAGTCATTCTACATTAAAGAGATGAAGTTAAATGAGATCTTTCTGCCACAGTAAGAAACTACTCTAGGCCTTTCTTTTCTGTGAAGAAGCTGAAAAAAGAGAACAAAAAAACCCCATTAAGAACAATTCTAATGTTAATCTTCATAAGAACCTCTATTTTATTTGAGACAAAGACTTAAACAAATGATTTATTGCAAAGGTATTGGTAACCCACTTGGATCAGGGCCTTAGATCACCCTACAAGTCTTTGACCACACAGCAACCAAACTGGCAGAGGTATGAGTCAATCTTCTGTCACTGTAATGAAAAGGACAAGGCAGTTTGGCAAACTACCTTTCTTGCTGTTAGTTTACTGAGAAAAGTGTATTAGCAGCAAGTCTGGTCACATAAAAGTAGGATTCTGCAGAGGATGGGCCCTGACTGAGGTTCAGGAGAGTCTTGTGAGTCTCTCATCATTGCCTTGACTTGACTCTGCAAAAACACGTGCAGGTCTTTAACTCAACCATTGCCTTTCTAGCAACTCAGTCGCTTCTAGGTGGCAACACCCAGTCCCTGCTCTCTCCTAGACAGGTGAGGGAATAAGAAGCTTAAAGTTATTAGGCCAGAGAGCACTTCCTCCCAAAGATGGTGCTGTATTTTATTAATAACACACTGTGTAGCTTTATGCTGTAATTGCTGCCTCTGAGCCAGAGGCAGTAAAGGAGTGCAGTGCTGCTCTCCATGCTGAGCACTTTGCTGCCTTTTCCTGGTTGCCTTTGCATGCTGTGCACTCATGGCAGTGGGCTTAAAACAGGAAAAGCACTTCTTCTAAGAAGAAATTTGTTGGCCTTGAGTAGGAGGGCTTTGCAGTCACTGAATTAATACTGTCTGAAGGGAAAGGGAAAGCAGGACAGCATCCTGACAGTGCTTCTGGATGACAAGGCCAAAAGATTTTGTCAGAATTTTTAATATGTAGGCTGTGCATCTTGCAAAGCAGAGTCTTTAAGATATTTTCTTGATGTGCAGGAAGGAAAAACCCAGAAATTTGGCTCCTTGGAAATTCCAACTAAACAGCAAACCAAAAAGCAGCAAAAGGGCAACTTCACAGAGGTGGTTATTTGCATGGAGGAAGCTTTTGCTGGGGGGTTCCCTCTGCTTCTGGTCAGAAGATGGTTTTAATGAGACAGAACTTTGTGCATTGAATTTGGAATGAGCAATACAGGGAGAGTGTGTGCCCAGTGGGAGACTATCAGAAACTCTTGCAATAACATTTACTTTGAAAGGAGTTTGCACAAAGGCAACTCATACTTCGTTAGCTAAGGAAGATAACGTCACTACTAACACCATGGACAGGCTACTGACCCGGCTATAAACAGAGACAGAAATTTAGGGTGTTTTCTAAAGGCATCAGCTGTGAATTCCCTGCCTCAGGGTGAGTCACTTAGACCAGATGTAGCATTTCAAGGGATCATTTCTAGTGAAGTGACTAAAGAGCTGGAGGAAGCCCAACTGCAGTGCATTCCTAGCATCCCATGGGGCAGGTGAAAGGAGCTGTTTCTTAGAGGGGCCCAGGCCAGATGGTATTAGCAGATGATGTAGAGACAAAGGCCAAAGGAGGTGGAGTTGCCCAAATGGAGGAAGCCTCATCCAGCAAAGCAGGAGCTGCAGAGGTGTCAGCAGCCAACAACTGGAGCAACTTATGTGAAGAGATGTCCAGGCACCTGCTGATCTCTGCAGAAATCAACAGCTGGAAAGGGCTGTGATTTTGTGAAAATATGATCCATGGAAAATACTTAGGAGGCTGAAGGGGGAGGAAATGTACTGCCTGAATAACACTGGGAGCTACTAATGTCAGGTTGATGCAGAGACCAAAAGAAATTCATCTCCCATCAGCTTTGGGGTGTGTGAACACTCAGTGGATTAGGTTGTGTGATCAGTATTTCTCTGCTATGGTACTGAGAGTTGACACCCCTGGAGGGGTTCTGGGCTACTGAAGCGAGTAAATGTGCTCTGGAGCAGAACTGAACCCCTCCACAGAAAGCTGGCAGGAAGAGGCATGGCTCCAGGGAGTTCTCTGGGCTTCAGGTGCTTCTAGAATGAGTATGGAGTGACAAAGATTAATTGCTCCCCATGACAGCTCTAAACTAGGTCATTGTGCAATAGTATGCCTAAGTGAACCTGTTGGAGTATTTGAAACTACAGCTGTGCCATCAGATTTTCTCTCTGTCAGGACACTGCCTCATGTGGCATCAAAAGTTGAGCTCTAAGTAAGAACAAAAAATGTGATTGACATTACCAGACCCTAAGGACAACAGCCAAACATTTCACAGCATGTCATGGCAAAGAAGTGTGAAACATCCCACTTTGCCTAAGAATTAAGGAAATACTCACAGAAGACAAAGAATAGAAGCTATAGCTCTAATACAACCCATTTACCTTAAATTTGCAAGGACCTGGGCAGTGCAACTGGGTGTAGCATCAGGTGTCATACCACAATGTGCCCTTGGTTTTTTTTTTCCCTTGCTTGGTGGGTAACTGTGAGGTATTACATTGGGTGCTGCAAAATTGCCTGACCATAGCTACATCATGTTGGACTGGAAATTCCATACTGGAACTATTAAAAAAACCAAACCACTGAGCAGCTTCGTCAACAATGGAGCCAAAGCTTTGCAATAACTATAAGAAATGTAATTCAAAATAGAGGCAAAATTTCCTGCAGTCAAGAACAGAATGTGTTATTGGTTTTGACTGGAAGTCTGGATCATCCAGTTACACTGACACTGACAAATTAAGACAGAGCACAAACCACTGCAAAGTCTGCAGAGTACCTTTCATATTCATGGATACAGCAGAGATATTTCAGAGGATGAGAAATTATCTAATTTAAGAGAGGAAAACTAAAGACACCCAAGAAAACACACCAGAGGAAGATCCAGCCCAAGCCAAAAGGTCTCAGAAGCTTTTTTAGGAGATTAGGTAAAACGGTTTAACTCTCTGGGGATGTCATTGGTTTCTGCACTGCAGCCTTAAAGAGACAAATTGCACACGATGGATGAGCCTGGTGAGCAGAACAAACCATTTTTGGCTCACTGATAATCCAGAATGAAGAATGCAGGGTATGTCCCAGACTTGAGCAGGCAGTCTCACCCCGGAGCCTGCGAGGACTCATGTGCTTCCTGCAACCACAGAAATCACAACAGTGACCAAACTGCTGGTGCTTCCAAATCCTTACAGAACAAAACAGGGAAAAGTTGCAGAGAGCACCTGGCAGTGATCTGTATGGTTGTCTGTGAGGGAGATTGCTCTGTTTGTATTATATTACACTTTTTGTGTTCAATGGGTGAGGAGAAGCAAATGGAAGTTGGACCAGAGCTTTTCCTCAGATTGCTCCTCCAAGTCTTAGACTTCAAAGTGCGAATGATAAAATAACCCAGTAGAAGAAAGCTTTACATAAAGTCTGCATCCTAAGACATTTGCTTTATTCCACATCTGATCCCAACTGAGAGAGAAGAGCAACTACAGGAGTTTCATAACACCCACCCAGACTTTCTTCAAGAAGATCAGTTCTGTAAACTATAGGAACTGTGTGTGCAGGGATTATACTTTTTGATCATGTAACTGCACAGGTTAAAAAGACAAAAATTAAGTTCAGACTGAAAATTGACACTGATGTAAAAAACAGCCACCACAGTGGGAGTAAGCAGCACATCTGGTGTACAGTGCTGGAGCTGCCTGGCTGAACAGGGCTTGGGAACACAGGAGTTACCACTGCCCAGAGGAAGGGAGTGCCCAGCATTAGTCACCAGAAACCAGGTCTGAGTCACTCCATGGAGTCCTGATTCAGCAAGTCAAACACTGCTGTGGAACAGGAGTTGGGTCCTCAGCACTCTGCAGTGCAGCAGACAACTGCTGGGAGAGCCAGGGGGTCACCAGTGGCATGAGCAGAGATCCAGCAGGACCTGGACTGGGACAGGCCACCCAGTTCTTCATGTTCTCCAGGGATGAGACATGGTGTGCCAGGGGAGGATATCCTGTCTCTGGAGAGAGCAGTGATGACAAGAGGTGGATGAGGTGGCTCTGGGTGACCATGACCATGTTCAGTTTGCTTTCCCCCATCTATTTGATGCAGAAAATAGGAAGGCTCACTCTTAGGCCTCCTGTGCCCAAGAATGACTGCCCACAGTTCTGCAAAGCAAATGTGTGTTTGGAGAATGCCACATCAGCAATCCTCCTAGGGTGCACGGAGGATTAGTGCCAGCCCCGTAGGATGTTTACATAAGAGGATTTGATCTGTGCTTCCTAGTGTGATTCACAGGGCTCTGCCCTGCTGGAGTAGCTAAAAGTTAATTCCTCTGCTTCTGTACTTGGCCCTGGTACTGTGTTTCCTACAGCAACTGCATGGGTAACAGTAACATTGCAGCAGGCATTACTGTCCAAATTTAACACAGACATTTTAAATTGGCATTTTTGTTCCTCCACATCTATTTTACAACTGTATTTTTTGAGCTTTCAAACTTAATTTTCTACTGCAAATCTTCTTTTCTTAATTTAGATGAAAACCAGAGCACTAACATTTAGAAATACAAAGCTGCCAGCACAGTTTAAACACCCTCCTTTAAATTCATAGGTTTGAAAAACTGAAACCAGTGCCTCTGTGTTTTGAAGACCTAAAAATGACACTGGTTTCAAAGATATGAAGCATGAAAAGGAATGAAATGTTAAACTATAAATAACTTGGTTTTCACTTGTGCTCCAGAAACTTGCACAGCTTTCTATACAGGTAGCCACTAAGGTAGCAACTTATCAATGGCCAGATGTAGTAAAAAGCTTGAGAAGTTCAGAGAATGTCACTGTAGCACTAGGTTTTATTCAGGTTTTTGTTAGGGATAGTAGTTTCAAAGATGTGCTTTCTCATATCTGGTCTGATAAATGTATAGATTTCTTTTCAAGCCTTGGTGTTCCCTTTTCCTGCCTTTCAATCCATGTACCAATTTCAGTTTTCTGTCTAAACAAATCCCAAGGCTTACGAACCACACAAGAATCTAACAAAGCTTCACTTCCCAAAACTTTTAAGTGTTTTGCTTTCCCCATACTTTAGGAGGGATGTGCAGGTAAACCAGAAGACATAGTAAATAATCATGTTTCAAGCAGGATCAAGAATTTAATACCTAAAAGTTCTAGTCATGACCAGCCCTCCTTGGGCTCAGACTCAATTATGACACTGAATGATTTCTGCTTTCCATCTGGCATGACTGCTGCTATGCACCACTGGCATGCAGCTTTTCTGTTAAAACACAGGTTATTGCAGCAGGTATTTATTTTGGCACCTAATTTATCTTGGTTTGTTCTTCTCCTTGCAGATTTATTTGTTTGTTTCACTTTTAAGTGTGTGTGGCTTTCTGGACACTTCCAACAGCAGCAGCTGTTGCTTCAGGCAGAAGCTGGAGTCCCCAGATCCATCTGTTGTCGTTTGCCCAGATGGTTCCCTGGGGATGTTTCTCAGCCTGGTGTTTCCAAGAAAGCAGGCTGAGGCCCACAACTCCCAGCCAGGATGTCCCCTTGCTTGCTTTTCATCTAGTCCCTTTCTTCTGACCTGTCCAGCTTTGGTCCTTGGGCTACAAGGAGTCAGATCTCCTCCTGGAAGAGCTGTTGAGTTTCCTTGAGACACCCAAGCAATCATGCTGTGTCAAAGTACAATGAGAAGTGAAGGAATCTTGGCAAGAGGAAATCCTGGAAGAGCTATGATTAAGACATTAACAGAACGATTGTTTATTACTCAATTTTCTATCACAGCAACCAAGATCAAAGGTTATGTCTTTCACTCCGCTATGAAAACCTTATCTGGATCGAGTTGAGTCATAGTGTTCAGGTTTTTTGTGGAACTGTTTCCCATGTGGGTCTTTCAAGAAGTTGAAAATATACTTTCTTCAGCTTAGCCAGCTATGACTGTCTCCTCCCCATTCACCACCTAAATCATTTATGCACAAATAAGTCTGGATTTTATTGCTTACTGTTTGTTTTGGAGCCACAAGTAACCCATTAAGCTTTGAAAAAGCTTCGTTTCATTTCATTTCAAAGTAATTTTAACTATGTCAGTTCAGAGCTGCTCTGGTTTTAATTTTTTTTTCCCTTTGGTTTCAATATATTGCCATTTTTACATTTTACTTGAACAATCCAAAGGGATTATATACTGTGAAATACGAAATTATACGCTGAGCGTTGCTGTCACAAAACAATTTGCTTCCATGGCACAGGGACTAGCAATTCACTCTGTATCTGTGTAGAACTGCTGCAGATGCTGCTGTGGGAGGTGAATACTGCAACTAACCCAGAGTGCCCATGCTGAGTGGTGCATGCAGCTGCTCATGGTCCCAGCTAGCTGGATGTTAGCCAGACTGGTTTGGGTATCAGGCAGTTGCACTAACCATGTTGCTAAGTCCTGCAGAGGGAATGATTATGGCAAATGCACAATGTCACAGCACTGCAGTTTCAGTTTTCAGAGCAGAGCTGGCCTGCAGCCTGGTAGCTCAAAGTGTAAGAGCAGGCAAGCAACTCTCCACACCCATCAATGTAGACATAACCCCTGAGGTATGTGCAAGGCCTTTTCATCTTCCAGAGAGGGCATCAGTTCCCAAATGCTCTGTCTCCTCTGGGTTCTCAGTTCTCTGTCAGATGAAATTCCACCTCAGACCTGATCCGTCCCTCAGTTTGGACAGGCAGGGCTGCCAGCTCCTGCTTTGCTGATGGGAAAGCAGCACCTGGAAAAAGAGCACAGGTTCTTATTAAAACCAAATTTCCTCAAGAACATTGACTAGTTACCCAGAAGTGTCAGCTCAGGCTTCCTTGGCCCTCCAACCTACCCCAGCTCCTCATCCAGGGCAGCACTTTTGAATCTTTTTGTCCTCTGCTGTATTACAAAAGACTGGGATACCTCACACTCAGCCATATCTCAGCTTAGTCAGGCTGAGATTTGATAGGCATTAGATACCATTTTGCAGGACAGTAAAACATGCTAGGCCAGTGAGGATGAGCTGGCATTGCAAACTGCAGCAAATTCCTGGAGCACAAGTGATATCCCCTTTGCAGGACAGCTCAGCTGTGTACTGGTATTTAAGCACCTTGAAGGAGCTGTGTGACTCCTGTCCTGCTCAGCCAGCACCACTTCTCTTTTTTTTTCTGCCCTGACAGATCTGATATCTCCTCTGAAGGGTGAAAGGGAGGAGACAACACTCAAGAGCTCTGCACCTCAGCTCTGCAGAGCTCAGAACCTCTCAGCACAAAAAGGACTGCATAGCACACTTTAGGAGATGGTGAAGAGATCACAAACAAACACAGAGCTGAGGGAGAAGAGCCTTGAATGATCACATTAGTACAGACTGTACTGGGGCTAACCCTCACCCATAACATTGGAATGTGCTGCCCAGGGAGGTGGTGCATTCACCATCCCTGGAGGTTTTCAAGCTGAGACTGATGTGGCACTTAGTGCCATGGTCTGGTGACCACGGTAGGGTTGGATTTGATGATCCTTGAGGTCTCTTCCAACCAGGTTGATTCTATGATTCTGTGATAAATATCTATAATACTTCTCAGGAGCCTTGATTTCCCAGTGTAAATATCTACAGTGCTTCTCAGGAGCCTTGATTTCCCAGTGTGAGAGATGAGTTAATAAGCACTTTGAGACATGTTAAAGTGATGTCAATCAGTGCACAGCCATAAAATATCAGGGAAATTCTTTCCAAACCTACAAAGCTGCACCATGAGAGTCTACCCTAGCCTTTGGTCTCATCTTTTATTTTAACACACAGAACTGAAAGAGATGCTTACCCACAGCAGCAAAGGGGAAGTCAGACAACAGTGAAGAGCCATCAATTATACAATCCAACCCAGAAATAGAAATGAAAGAGACAGCAGAAGACCAAAAGGGAAGTGTATTTCTGAGAGCCTGTACACAGAATGCAAGTACACAGGCTACCTGAAAGGACAGGAAAATCCAAACATCCCCTTACTCATACTTCATATCATAGAGCATATGACTCAGTTAAGATGGAGAAAATACCTAGAGTTGTCTGAAGGGCAATGACAAGAAGCTAATCATCAAACTCCTCAAGCTCCTCCAGAAGAGAGGTTTTAAAAAGACAGAAAACACACCACATGCACAGAAAGCAAGAAGAAACAGATGGAACTGTTTTCAAATTTTAAGGCATTTAATCAAATTCTACCACCAGAATTTCATCCTGCCTCATCCTGCCAGTTGATCTCCAACAACCAATCCACAGTGCCATCTTTGCATGCTTCATCTACTGTTCTATTCAGCTTGTGAATTGAAATCAGCAGCACCTCAGAAAAAAAAAAGCCCTCCTATGACATAAGTTCCATGTGCATGGACAGGTAATCTGGGACTGAATAAACTCTGGCCAAGAACTTCAGATGGAGGTGCCTGTGGATGGACTTCTGAATCTGCATGGAGACAACTGGAT
This sequence comes from Acanthisitta chloris, assembly GCF_000695815.1. NCBI lineage: Eukaryota > Metazoa > Chordata > Aves > Passeriformes > Acanthisittidae > Acanthisitta > Acanthisitta chloris. The sequence goes on from NW_008655085.1 coordinate 30,291, forward strand.
CAATGATCAAGTGCATTGATAATTTCAAAATTGCCATGAAACTCTGTTGCACTTCACCAGTCTGTTAATGAACATATTTTCACCCAGGCATGGAAACCCTTTGGTACAGGCACATGACTGCAATGCTCTTGGATGTGCTCATCAGAAGAGAAAAATTTAGCTGAGTAAATCACCATTTTGGTAGAATCCCACTTAACTCAAAGAATTTACAAAGATTTACAATGACTTTTCAGCACTCAGAAAACCTTTAGGATCTTAGGGATGCAGTCCTGTGCATCTTTGGGCTGAACAAGGTATTTGGTTCATCAGCACTCTGCTCAGGCCTATTTCTTTTCTACCTCTTTTCTCTGCCTTTCTAATGCATCAGTGGATTACTTCTGCAGTCATGGCTGTTTTGGCATGAGATGCCTCCTCTCCCAGCAGAAAAATCAACACACAGGATTTACCATAAAATTAGCAGCTACCTAGCATGATTCTGTGGGTACCACACTATGATACCATGTCTGCAGTTTTGGATTTCTACCAGACTATGATTGAAAGGAGTCCTGTGTTAGAAAGTTCCAACTTTGCTGAATCAGTGTGGAGTATGAGTGGAATAAATACCACACACCTTACCCTCACACCAAAATACCCATCAACTACACCTATCCAAAATACCTATCACCAAAATACCTATCAACTACACCAGAAATCAAGCCAGGTTATCAGACACTGGGGGAGGCAATAAAACTGTGCTGACAGAAAAATGAGGTCTGGATTGCTGCACCCTTGGGGAATGAGTCTGGAAAGTCTGGAGCATAATAGCAAGGAATCTAAGAAATACATGGTCAAAAAGGAGCACTTCCCTTCACTGATGGTACTCTTGTGCACAAAGCTAACCTGGTGTTGAAGTTTTCTGCTATGTTACACTTTGTTGTGTTCAGTCTCCCAAGGTCACAGTGCACAGCACCACATGAGGACACTGCAAATGGAGACCTTGTGTCACTGTACTACAGCCACACAACATCAATTTCTAGCCAGACTGCTCTGCATGTCTTCATCTTTTGTATATCAAACCTATATGTGAGACACAACTAATTAGGTGATCACAACATCCTCAGGGAAGGCAGTGCAGGGTCAGCACTGACCTCTGCTCTCTGCAACCAGTGACAGGACCTGAGGGAATGGTCTAAAGTTGCATCAGGGAAGGCTTAGGTTGGATGTTAGAAAATGGTTCTTCCCCCAGAGGTGTTTGGGCACTGAACAGCTCCCAGGGCAGTGTCACAGCCCCAAGGCTGACAGAGCTCCAGAGGTGTTTGGCCAATGCTCTCAGCACAGGGTGATTGTCAGGGATGTCTGTGCAGGGTCAGGAGTTGGACTAGATGATCCTCAAGGATCCCTTCCAACTCTGATTATTCTATGAGATTCTGGTGCCAGGACCACAGTAGGACAGAGGGACCATGGTATGGCAATTGCATGGCACTGGTGTAGCAGTAGGGAAACCTGAAGTGGTGATTAAATGCATGAGGCTAATGCTCATTTCGTGCATCTTGCCAGGTATGTGTCCACAGCAACAGTTCACAACAGTGACACCACAGCTAGCAGTATTGCCAGCAAACTGCTGCATCCTTTCTTTTCCCAGAAGGAACTGACAAACCAAACCACATGCTGCCATGGATTTTAGCATGGCAAAGCTGAAAGCAGGCTCTCCTTGGGCATGTGTGTATCACACATTACGAGCCCAATCAGGAGATAATCATCACTTTCTCTGAAAAAGTAACTTCTGTATCATTACATTTAATTCCTAAAATATAAAATTCTGAAAGAAATGAAGCAACTAATCTTACTGGATTAACAAAAATCATATGACATATGTTGGATTTCGATTTAGAAGTGTGATCATATGAATGATTAGGCAAACAGATAATCGAAGTAAAACAAAAAGCAAAAAACCAAATTTAACACTGTTTATTCAGAAAGTGAGGTCACTGAGTAAAAAGTAACACACGTTCACTGCAAATAAATCTTGCAGACAATCCTGAATATTAAAGCCCCATTACATCTCTGTTTTCTTCATGCACAGGTTTCACAAAGCCACAGATAAAATGCTGGAAGCAAAGCCCTCCAGTGATGGAGGAGTGGAATCTGCCATGGGCTGTGAAGCAATGAGGAGTCCTGAGCCACTGCTCTCCCATGCAGGGTTGTTTTCAGCACAGGGGTCCAGAATCAGCAAGTAAAGACACACCACAGATCCCCCAGGCAGTAAACCCTGTTTTAGGGTGCTCAAAAATGAAGCCAAGTGATGCAGAGCACTGAAGTCATGCAAAGGCTTTTTGGCATGCCAAGCTTACTGAAACACATCTGACAGGATAACTTTTCCCTAGCAGACTCAGTGGAGGTATGTGCACAATTCCTGTGTCATCCATCACAGCATTGAGGCAAATGAAGCAATTTAAGGGACAGCAGCAAGAATGATCTGGAAGAGTGGTTTTCTAGAGAAAGGTTAAAAGAGCTTAATGCATCCAGTTTTGTTAAAGCAGAGGTTGATGGAGACGTGTCTCCAGCCAGGAAATGCTTAAGTAATGCAAACCTTAAGGATGGAGAGGAAATACTTGGGCTTATACATATGGGAACAAGTAGGAGTAAATGAAAAGAAGGAGGGGGAAGACTGAATATCAGAAAATCTTCTTGGCAGTGGAAAGCTTGTGCAAATTTTTCAGAGGAATTCTTCTGGTTATTTAAAACACAGTTTGAAAAATATTAATAAACAAGTTACCAGGAATAACTCTGTATTAGCAGGAAGGTTGATTGGATTATCTAACAGCCTCCTCTGTCCTCATTTCTTTCTTTGCTTGGTTTATTTTCAACCAATTAACCATATACAACATTTGGTAAAAGCAAAGAGCTAGTAACCTGAAGCACATTCATGACAGAAATCTCAATGTTGACTTAAGGGACTGTATTTCCCACTGTGAGTTCATGTCCTCCCAGCAGAACATGAGAAACAGACCCCACAGACATTTCTCATTTCTTCAAGTGCAACATCACCTGGATGTGATCCATGTCCCACAGAAGAGGTAACTCCCTGCAGGACAGAAGGTGGTTCAAACAGTGGATTATTGCTTTTGGAGTCTGTCAGGCAGATAACCTCTAATGAGTCCCAGCATTTGAAGAGGTTACAGCTTCTCACTAACCACACTGACACTCTCCCAGAAATTTCTGCCTCCATAGCAAAGGTGGCAGAAGCCACATATCTGTATTTCAGCAGTTCTGACTCCTTGCCCAGAAAAAAAAAGGATATAAAGCATGAACAAATGTAACTTCCACAATAATTGAACACTGGCACTTTGGTGTGCTAAGGGAGAATACTTAGGAAGAAAAGAGCTGAGAAATGCAGCAGTGTCTAGGTGCACACGTTTTCAGTGAAGGTAGGCAAGGCTGAAGGTGGTGCACTGACCACAGCTCTCCTGCTGTCAAATTTGCTCTGGTTAGTCATGCCATGTCCAAGCTGACAATGGCTGCAGGAATCAAAGTACAGCTCCCCATTTCAAAGTCTTTTTGATGTGTTCTCCAGTACAACAGGGAATTTCTTCATCTGATGAGTCAGCTGTTGAACTTTAGTGTCTAAGCACTTATGCAATTTCTGTTTATCAACACAACTGCATTTCCATAAGAACTACGTCCTAGGTCTCGTCATAGCTTATCATAAGAAGCTTTTACAAACTGTTCAATGGGCTCAAGCAACACTGCAATATCCAAATGTTAATACTGGTATGTACTGCATGCATAAACCAAGCAACGTGAAGAGTCTCAGCCATGTACGAAATAATATAACCCAGATTAAATCAGAAACAAATTAATGGAATGCCTTTTGCTTTATCATTTACAGACATAGGACCATATTGTACTGCTTTTTTCCTGCACAGAAAGCAGTGGGAGTCCTGGACAAGGATGAAAGGCAGAATATGTACTGCGAGCTGTTTGTTTTCTGCTCGTCTTATAATGTCTCTTTCAAAAGACATTAAAAGAACAATTAAAAACTGCCCATATTTTAATGTTGTGAAATTTAAGATTCCTACGTAACAAAATGGTATAAATGAGAGAAGACCTGTGAGTCGTTACCATAGTCCTTTTTTTTTTTTTGTTTTTTTAATAGCACAGTTGGCATTTCCATTTTTACTCTAAGGCAGATTTTGCCATCCTTACATGTTAGTTTCATTAGTGTTCCCATTCATTTCAGTGAGTAGGATGCTCAACAGCATGAATTACAATGACAGAGTCTGGCTGCTCAGTTGTGCAACACTGGATTTAAAATATGAGAAATGGAAAATAGCTGACTTTCTTTTTCCAGAAAAGTAATGCCTGTGCAGCAGAAGCTTAGCTAGGAAGGTAAAATCAAGATCATACAGGGTCCACTGTAATAAAGACACAGCACTAACTACTGTTTGAGTTCTTAGGTTTGATTGTGCTCTTTGTACATATCTATCCCCCACAGAAATTAACATATGGGCTTCAGCTCACAGGGGTGATCAAGATTTATTCTTACTGCAATTTGGGTGGTTCTGAGAGCTGTGAGCAGAGGCTCATGCACTCAAGTCACTGATTCATGTATCCCCTTTTTCAATATAGTGGTCAAAAGATTATGCAGCTCTGAAAGATTAGTAATTACACAGAAGCCTTTAACTTGATTCCTCCTCGCATGTCTTCTGGAAATGATCACTTGCTGGGGAAGGTTTTGACTCATTGTTTCTAGGTTTCCATTTTTCCCTTGAAAATAAACCCAGTTGACGCTGTGGCCATAGTTCAAGGAAACAACCATCTCCAGAGTTTCAAGGTGTCTTTGGGGAGTTCTAACAATAACGAACAGTGTATGCTACGATTGTGTAAGAGCCACAACAAAAGGTACTATTTTTAGCCAGGCTGCGTGTTAGTCGTCCCTTGGAGACTCTGATCTATTACACTACCCAAATCTGTTACGCTGTTGCGACAGCTGAAACTCATCGTGTTCAACCACTTCAAACCAGACGCAACGTGTTAATCAGGTAGGGAAATGAGCAATTAATGAACAGAGCATGGGTGCAGACAGCTTTTTATTCTGAAAAGCTAAGGCAGCTCCTCAGTGAACAGAGACTATTCGCACTACAGACTCTTCCTTTGGATGTTTGCCGAAGATGACTTTGGCCCTCTCAAAACTCCCCTCGGGCTGCCGATGCCCAGTTCACATCCCTTACTGGGAGGCTCACCACAGGGCACTCCTGGAATCACAGCTCCTGCTAGCACTGATTCCATGCACTCATTTCCCTGTGTCCATCTGACAGACACCAGCCTCACAGGTGTCACAACAATCTGCCTTCGCCCCCACTGCGAATCCACTTTGTGCACTCACCAGGAAATCGTGGCCACATTATGGGTACTCATGTCCCCAAGCAGATAGGGATGGGTACATGTCTTCCCCCAAAATAACTGTGTGTTATCACACCCTGGCTCCAGCACGGGGCTCGGGGTGCAGTACCTTCCTGCCCTCCAGATTCACTGCTGCAGTGTGCTGTGGTGGATTCCTTCATGGCAAGGGCACCGACATCCCTTCTCCCACGAAGGGCAATCGACATCCTCTCTCCTGCGAAGGGCACTGATATCCCTTCTCCCAGGAAAGGTTACTGACATATCTTCTGCAGGGAATGGCACCGACATCCCAACCTGGTTGTTCTAGGATTCCATGATTCCTTCTCCCAGGAAGGACACTGACAACCCAACCTGGGTATTCTATGATTCTATGATTCCATGATTCCTTCTCCTGGGAAGGACACTGACATCCTTTCTGTTGGGAAGGGCACTGATATCCCTTCTCCCAGGAAGGGTTACCCACATCCCTTCTCTCTGGAAGGTTACCGACATCCCAACCCGGTTGTTCTATGATTCTATTATCCCTTCTCTTGGGAAGGACACCGACATCCCAACCTGGTTTTTCTATGATCTCTTCTGTCAGGAAGGGCATCAACATCCCTTCTCTCCGGAAGGACACCGATATCCCAACCCGGTTATTCTATGATTCTATGATCCCTTCTCCCGGGTAAGGTTACCGAAATCCCTTCTTTCCAGAAGGACACTGATATCCCAACCTGGTTATTCTATGATCCCTTCTCCCGGGAAAGGTTACCGCATCCCTTCTGTCGGGAAGGGCATCAACATTCCCTTCTCCCGGGAAGGACACCGATATCCCAACCCGGTGATTCCCTGATTCCATGCCCTTCTCCCGGGAAGGACACCGATATCCCACCGATATCCCAACACAGTTATTCTATGATTCTATGATCCCTTCTCCTGGGAAAGGTTATTGACATCCCTTCTCTAGGGAAGGACACTGACATCCCAACCTGGTTATTCTATGATCCCTTCTCTCGGGAAAGGCTATAGACATTCCCTTCTCCCGGGAAGGACACCAATATCCCAACCCAGTTATTCTATGATCCCTTCTCTCCCAGGAAAGGCTATAGACATTCCCTTCTCCCGGGAAGGACATCGATATCCCAACCCGGCGATTCCCTGATTCCATCACCCCTTCTCCCGGGAAGGACACCGATATCCCAACCTGGTTATTCTATGATTCTATGATCCCTTCTCTCGGGAAAG
>NW_008655086.1:0-4306 GCF_000695815.1 Acanthisitta chloris
GGGACGGGATGGGATGGGAGCGAATCTAGATCTGGGGACGGGGTGGGATGGGATGGAGTGGGATTGGGATGGGGGTGGATCTGGATCTGAGAATGGGATGGGATTGGAATGGGGGTGGGTCTGGATCTGGGAATAGGATGGGATGGGGTGGGATGGAAGTGGATCTGGATATGGATCTGGGGATGGGATGGGATGGAGTGAGATGGGAGTGAATCTGGATCTGGGGATGGGATGGGATTGGAGTGAATCTGGATCTGGATCTGGGGATGGGATGGGGACAGGGGTAGATCTGGAGCTGGTGCCATTAGTTCTCCAATGCCTGACATGGCTGGGAAAGAAAACATTCATGGAGAGATACAAACCAGTGGATTCATGTAAAAAAAAAAAAGGAAACCAGCCCCTCACTGCTGCCTGATAACATCAAGGAGCCAAGACCAACTCAAACCCTAAACCAGTGAGGGTAACACAGATCCAAACTCCTTGTGGTTCCCAAACTCTCCTGTGGCACCCACAGTGACAAGAGGTGGCCCAGCAGGTTTTAGAGGGACAACACAGCTGTGAGGACACTGCAAAGGTTTGTAGACCCATTGCAGGATCAAACCACGAGAGGAGGGAACACAGCCCCTCGGTGAGGCTGTCACTACCCACAGGGCTCAGGGCTGAGCAGCCCTGGGTGGTTGCCACAGCAGATTTTCATCCAGGGCAGATCTTGTGTCACAGCAGATTTTATTGCACCTCCAAAACACCTCTACCACATCCAAAATCTCTCCAACACACCTCCAATACCTTCAAACCTCCACTAACATCTCCAGAATTTCCCCAATACCTCCAAAACCACTGCAAAACTTCCATCACCTCCAAAATCCCCAAGTGCCTCCGAAACCCCTCCAACACCTCCAAAAACCTCCCTGACATCTCCAAAACCCCTTTGACATCTTCCAACCCCTCTGACATCTCCAAAACCTCTCCAAAACCTTCAAACCCCTCTGACTGCTCCACATCCCCCGGCGTGGGGGCCGTGCCCGCCGGAGCAGCCCCAACAGCGCTCGTAGTGGGATGTGCAGCTGCTCCTGCAGGTTACCATGGTGACCACCGAAAGGATAAGCTGATTATCGCCGTTTGTCATGCCGACAGGGCTGTGTGTGGCCACGTACTCCGAGGTGCTGGGACACTGGGGACCGAGGACTGATCAGCCTCAGGATGGGAGAAGACATCCACCTCTTTTAAAACTTACTCAGTAACTTTATGCTTGAAAACACAGAAGGAAGGGAAATACCATAGAGCTGAACAGCTGTTTTGGGAGATCCAAGGAACAGGATTTGTGAAACTCGTTTGTTACCACCACATGGTTCACCCCTCAAATTTTATGGCAAACAGGCACTGGAACGCATGGGAAGGTGATTTGAAGCCCTCTTATCCAAGCCTCCTGCACAGATCCAGCCTTGGTTTCAGCCTGTTCAATCCCACACTCAAATATTCATCACATTTAATTGCTTTATTCTCCTTTTGCAGTGTTTGAGTTCTGCCTTCAGGGTGAGTCTGAGACTCACGCCAACCCAGCAGCTGCCTGCACTTCCCCTGCATCCCACTGCCTGTTCCCATCTCCTTTATTGTCCCTACCACAAACTGAGCTGAAACTCATTTGGAATGCCATGGATAAAGAAGCATTTTCCTGCCTTGACACCTCATATAAAGAAATTGGAAGAAAAGGGTTAAATTGTGGTTCACAACTCCAACAAAGCAGCTTGGAAAAGTTTTGTGCACAAACCCCAACTGCTCCCTGCGTCTCCCAAGTTCCTTGGCAAGGGCTTTGCTTATTTAGCAAGCTGTAAAAACCCAGCAGGTAAAATCCCTGAATACAAACTCCTGTGGAAAGCACAAATGTGGATAATTAATTATATAAATCTACCACATGCTCTGGGTCCTCCTGTGGTGCCTCTCCACGGGTGGGTGTCCACACTCCTCCTCCTGCCGGTGCTTGGTGTTAGGGAGCAGGAACTCACAGCCTGACGTCCCAGGGATGGAAGACACACAGCTGAGGGTGCTCAGCTGAGGCTGCCATCCCACACCATCCCACACCCCTGTGCTGGGATGGGTTGGGACCATCCAACGTGGGCAAAGGGCCTTTATGGCCACCATGGCTCCTCGTCAGGCCCTCCTGTGTCCACTCCTGCTCTGCTCCACACCCCACTGGGATTCCTCTGGGGCTGCAGTGTTTTCAGCACGCTGGTTATATCCCTGGGAATGGCTTCCCAATCCCCAGTAAAGGGCAGCTGCTTCTAGCCTGGGAGCAAACAAGGCCACAGGGCCAAGGTGCTGAGGAGGTCCCCAAAGAAGGAGAGGCATGGGGCAGGGCAGGTAGGACCTTGCTTCAGGCAGGGTTTGTGGGTCTCATGTTCCATGTGAGTTTAAAAGGGAGTCCTGGAAATTCCTCCCAGTGTCCGAATCACCCCTCCCAACAGCTTCAGAGCTGGAGGAGCAGGAGGAAGAGAGGCAGTCACAGCAGATCACTCACTTCGCTCTGTTGCAGGCAGGGAGAAAGGATTCATTTGGGCTCTGGCTTCTTGTAAACCTACACAAAGTTTGGAGTCCTCTTCCCAGACTTCAAAATCCCACACAGGCAACGCAACAGGATGTCCCAACCTGCCCTTCCATGCCTCTCCCTGCTCTCAGCCTTCCACAGTTTGGGGGACACTGGCAGAGGTGAAACAGTGGAGGAGGAGGATGAAGCTTAGGCTCCCATGGGCAAGGTCTCACCCTGAAGGGATTCCCCCAGGAGCCATATGGATTCGTGATTGGCCTCTTGGTCTGATGCTTCAGTGGGCCCTAATGGGTTTTTATCGAGCGAGGAGGGAACAGGTCCCATCAGCCAGGCTAGATCTCCTCTTCTTCCAGGAAGCATGGTGTGGAGGGGGATACAAATCCAGAAGTCAGCAGAGGCTCCCAGGGGCTGGACACACTCTCCTCTTCCCTCGTTGTCTGGGTTGCTGCTCCTCTCTGCTCAGCCCATTAGTTGAGGCATTAAACTTTAACATTTTTGTTGCTCCTTGCAGCGTGTTCCTGATGAGTGGGTGCCTGGGTGGGTGCCAGGGCCTGGCTCCAGGGGGTCTGGTACACCCCTGCATCCCATGGGCAGGAGAGGGCTCCCTTGGTGCGGTGTCTGCAGGATGCTGATGCTTCTCCCAGCTCTCAAAGACCAGCATGGAAACAGGATCGCTGCAAACATCCTATGTAGCCCCATTGGAGATAGGCTGAGAGGGTTGGGGTGCTTCAGCCTGCAGAGGGAAGGCTCTAGGGAGACCTTAGAGCCCCTTCTAGTGCCTAAAGATGGTCCAGGAGAGCTGGAATGGGACTTGGGATGAGGCTCTGGAGGGACAGGACAAGGGGGAATGGCTTTTAACTGAAGGAGGGTAGATTTAGGTGGGATATTAGGAAGAAATTCTTCTCTGTGAGGGTGCTGAGGCACTGGCACAGGTTTCATGGAGAAGCTGTGGCTGCTTCATCCCTGGGAGTGTTACAGGTTGGATGGACAGGGCTTGGAACAACCTGGTCTAGTGCAAGGTGTCCCTGCCCAAGGCAGCAGTTGGATCTAGATGATCCCTATGCCATAGGTCCTTCCATCCCAAACCATTCTATTGGGATAAACACTCCCCAAGTTGGAACTCTCCTCTCCTCGGGCAGCTGTGCCCAGTGACAGGACCTGGAGCAGCACAGCCAGGAGCTTTCTGGCCATGAGGAATTAAAAAGGCATTGATTTTTGCCATTAGCTCGGGTGTGGCTAAAGCAGCCGCCGCAGGCACAGCCACACACTGAATAATTCAGGGAGAGAGATGACAAAGCCCATGGTCAGGCTGGGGAGGCCTCTCCATGTCCTCCCACCTCCCAAGGACACCATGGCCTTTGCTTCTGTCCCAGGCTCTGGATGTGGGCTGGGGTGAGGGAGCAGCTCTCAGTCTCAGGGACATGGAGAGCCTATGCTGGTCCCATGCCAGTCCCAGTGGATGGGGAATGGTCAGCGCATGAGGCCACGTGGGCTTGGGGACACCCGACTCAGGGTGCTGGCCTGGCTTGTCCCATGGGAGCAGCTGGACACGGCCGATGTGACTGCCCTGGCTGACCGTGATGGTCCCTTCTGGGGGAGGGACACCCACCCTGGGTAAAGATGCAACTGGTGGGGCAGGGACTGCCCTGTGCCATGCTGTGCCCCACCGTTCCGTGCAGTGGGAAACAGCCCTGCAGGGTGGCTGCTCCCAGGTCACCCCTCCAGCACCAGCAGGGCACAGGGCACAGGGCACCCAGGCTAAGA
>NW_008655087.1:0-4963 GCF_000695815.1 Acanthisitta chloris
AGCTCCGGGTCTGCTGCCGCGGGTGTCGGTGCTTATCTCTGCCTCCCGCTTTGCGTTTCAGGAAGATGTTTATCGGAGGCCTCAGCTGGGACACGAGCAAGAAAGACTTGACGGAGTATCTCTCTCGGTTCGGGGAGGTTGTAGATTGTACCATTAAAACAGACCCGGTCACTGGAAGGTCGAGGGGGTTTGGGTTTGTGCTCTTCAAGGATGCTGCCAGCGTGGAGAAGGTGGGTGGATTTCCCGTGGATGGGTGTTAGGAAGCTTGGTTGTGTTGCTGTAATGATCTGAGGCTTTGTTTCCTTGTGTGCTTTCTTTTTAGGTGTTGGAACTGAAGGAACACAAACTGGATGGGAAGTTAATAGATCCTAAAAGGGCGAAGGCCCTGAAAGGGAAGGAGCCACCAAAGAAAGTGTTTGTTGGTGGGCTGAGTCCAGATACGTCTGAGGAACAGATTAAGGAGTACTTTGGTGCTTTTGGAGAGGTATGGTATAATGGCATGTAAGAACAGCTCTGGTTTTGAAGTGCAGTGTTGCCTCTGTCTTAAGATAGAAGAATTTGTGGGGAGAGAGTTAGCTCAGGCTCATTTTAAACTAGGAATTAGTTAACTCCAGCCCAAACCACCACATGATTGTTGAATTCATATGCGTATTAATGATTCCATAGTGGTCTGATTTATAGCTGTCAGAAGCAGTCAGCATTTGGACTGCCAGATGGTTCTGGTGGCATGAAAAAGTTGCTTGTGGATTTCATGCATTGTTTATTTTGATTCCAGATTGAAAACATTGAACTTCCCATGGACACAAAGACAAATGAAAGGAGAGGTTTCTGTTTTATCACCTACACAGATGAAGAGCCAGTAAAGAAGTTACTAGAAAGCAGATACCATCAGATTGGGTCAGGCAAGGTATGAAAGCTCTAGTGCTTGGCATGCGAAATAGACTTACTTCTGTAAGTTTCCATGAAAGCAACTTACAAAGTGATCTTTAAATGTTTGATTCCATTTACAGTGTGAGATCAAAGTAGCACAGCCCAAGGAGGTATACAGGCAACAGCAGCAGCAGCAGAAAGGAGGGAAGAGCAATACTTCTGGTGGACGTGGAGGTGGAAGGGGGCGTGGACGGGGTGAGTACTTTGGTGTCTGTGGATATTCCAGGTTTCAGGCTGTATGCAGAAAAGTAGCTTGTTAGTAAAGGGTGTTTTGGTGGTTATGACCATGGAAGCTTAGGAATGTGTTCTGGCAGTGGTGAAGTGGCAAGCTGGATGTAGGTAGGCGCTTTCGGTATGCCCATAGTGTGCAGTTACCCTTTCACATGAAGGGATGTGCTGTTAGTTGGCTCATGGGTGAGAAACCACGAGCTGTTTGCTGTAGGGGAGGAGGTGCTCACTTTGCTACACCTTGCAAATGGCTCAGAAAAAATCAACTGTTATCTTACAGGTTATTGCATCTTGGTCATAACAAGTGAAAACGAACAAAGTGCACTAAGGTTGATCCTGTGGTGTGAGTTGGTGCTCAGGCAATTACTGATCCAGAGTGCAGCTGAAGGGAAACAGCAGGAGCTGCTGTAGTGTCTTTTGGTGTTGTGTTCGTTTGCTTTTCCTGGCTGCTCCAAGAGCACCAGTACCTGCTGTCTTTGTATAATCTTGTGTGTTACAAGATCTTAAGGCACATCTCTCATATCCATATGAGTTGCCTCAATTCATTTTTAGCAAATGATTGTCCTGGGGGAGGCGAAATGATTCTTTCAGGTAATGGCTCTGGGACAGAAAGGTTGCCATTGAAAGGGAGATGAAGTGGCATAGGAGAGGAGGAAAATACCAAATCTTGTAACTTATACTTGCTGTACTTTATTTCAGGTCAGGGACAAAACTGGAATCAAGGATTTAATAACTATTATGATCAAGGATATGGAAATTACAATAGTGCTTACAGCGATCAAAGCTACAGTGGCTATGGAGGATATGACTACTCTGGGTACAACTATCCCAACTATGGATATGGCCCAGGATACACAGATTACAGTGGTAAGTGGCTTTGTCCTCATTCCCCATAACAGTAGCATTCACCTTTAAACAGAGGCCTCTTGTTGTAAGTTGAGTAAAACCTCTTACAGCACCTAAAGATGAGACCTCTTGGTGTGCTCTTTGTGAAGTGTCCTTGCAAGGTTGGGTGTTAATGCTTCTGGGTTGTCTTATTTTTCCCCCGTGTTCTCTACAGGTCAGCAAAGCACATACGGAAAGGCATCCCGTGGTGGAGGCAATCACCAAAACAACTACCAGCCCTACTAATGCAGTACCTAGTCCCTGAGCAAACAGGTGTGTACACGAGTGCAAGGTCCACTCTGAGTATGTCTAATCTAATTTAAAGATCAATAGACAAACGAAGAGTAAAAACTTGCATAGCATGACTTTTCCTTTAATTAAGCTTTTGTTAACTTAAAATATACTTTTTTTTTAAACCCAGCTTTGCCCACGTGTCTATAGATCTTTAACTTTATAAAAACGTGACTTTATCCTCTTTAGTACTTCAGAAAAACATAAGAGTTTTTCTGGTTCGCGTTTTTTGTGTACCAGGTGGTCTAGAGGAATAATTAAACTTATTAGAAGTATTAACAGGTAAAGTACTGAAATGGGTACAACTTAAGGAAAACAAGAATGTTGTCTTCTAACTCTGACATTATACCTTGTTTGTACCCGCCAGCGGGAACTTCATTGCAGGCCGTGTGTCACCCTGACCACGTCTATCTCTGGGGTCGCACGTTGCAGGCAGAGCGCAAGGCATACACCAGAAAACGCTGTCCTGTGGTATGGTCTCTTCCAACTTCATGTACCAGCGTAAAGATTAAAGTGGAAAACTTCAGACTTTGGCTTCTTTTTTTTAATCTTTTTTGGAGATTAAAAGTGTCTTTTAACTTAAATGGTTTTTTACAGGAGTTTTAAAGTACATAAAATGCCTTTACAGCTTAATCATTTTGGTCTTCTGTTTAGTGTTGTATTTCAATTGTGGAACCTCATTTTAAATGTGCATTCTTTAAGATTTAATGCTTGCTTTTTTTCTTTTTATAGCTAATAGTGAAATCTGCAAACCAAAACGAACTTTTAAATCTGGAAAAACATTAAGGATCATCTGCATATGGACTGTGCCTGAGCTAAATTGGCCTGACTTGTGTTGCACACAAGTCGTTCATGTATAAACAAACAATCAAACCCTTTTGGCAGTGCTTCCAGTGGGGGTGAAAAAAAACCCAACTGATCCAGAGGCTGATTACTGGTCTAAATTGGATGTTTGTTCTGGAACAACTTCCTGAATGGCAATATTTGGGAAGATAAATTACTGCTGGGTAGCAAAGCGTCTCGTGTTACCTTAAGATAAATATGCAAATGATCTTTAACAGTGAAGAAAGGAATATATAGAAGACTTAAAGCAGTTCATGAAAATGGACCTTTTAACAATCCTGTAGTAACTTCCACAGGTCTGACATACATTTTGTCTTGGTTTTTTAGGTAGAGATACTGCAGCACAAAGCCATCTTGCAGCACTTCCAGCGTGGATGGAGGGTGGAAGACAGGAAATGACTCTTTTGTAAAAGACTTTTAGTGTCTGACACAACTGTGTCTGACTGTACATAGCAGCCAACTAGTTTTCTTTTATGGTTTTTACTTTTTTTTGCCATTCATGTTATGACACAACGTGGACTTGTGTTTCTACAAACTTTTATTTGTATAATTTCATGTTAAAGGATTCTCTAATAAATGCTTACTTAAGTGAGTGTGTGGCCTTGCTGGCAGTGGCGTCACTGCAGGTTGACTTGTGTAGAAGTTGACTTGTATAGAAGAGCAGGTGTCTTGCTGGAGATGGAGGTTATTGTATATGCAGGTCAGTAGAGCTTTTTCCTGACCTGTCTTACAAGAGCATCATCATGCCTTGAGTTACCATCACTGTGGAAGGTGACAGAGTTGTCCCCTGGCATCTGCAGAGAAGAGAGCTCTGTGGCACTATGCTGCCAGCTTTGTAGTTGTAGATAAGTTTCTTGAGATGTACAGCAGCACCTTTTTAGTCCTGATAACACTGAGGCATTGGAAGCCAAGATCTGTATTGCCTTTCAAGGGTTTTTCAAGCACTTAAAACCCTGAGTTTTAACCTGCCTTAATTCCTTTCCCAGAGCAATCACTCCCTGTCTATTCCACTTCCAAGCAGGAGTTTACAAGTTCTTGAATGTTAGGGTTAGCAATTTCTGTAAAACTTGGGATCTGTGACTTAGTTCCTGTTCTGAACTTTGCTCACCGGGATCAGAAAACAGGTTTTCTCATCTTGTGCATACTAGCACTGAGAGAACTGATTGCTGGAGAAGGGAAATTGCAGTGCCCAGCAGATTGTTTTCTGATGTGGAGAATGGGTGGGATGTGTAAGTGAGCATACACACATCCTGCCTGAGGTCTGTTTTTACTCAGTGCAAGTAACTAGTCGAGCATCAAAAATCTTGTGGGAACTCACAGAGACTGTCCTTGCTAATTTTGAAAGGGGGTAGTGCAGGTAGAGGTTTTTCTCTGAAAGTTTCCAAACTAATTTCTGTACTTTTCTCCTGTTGCTGCTGTTTTCTGTTCTCCCAGAGCAGAGCTGTACAAAGCATCACTGCTGGGGGCTAAACACGTGCTAGATCGGGGGAGGTTCCTGTCACCTTTGCAGTCAGGTTGGAAGATACCAGGTTGCTCGCTGGCAGCACTGGCTATGGAGAACCAGCACAGCCCTGCTGGGAGAGGCCGCAGCAGCGCGTGCCTTGGTCTGGTGCCTCTTCGGGAGTGCAGCTGGATGCAGGAGCCTTTCCTTGTGCCACCGGCACACTGCTATAACCCCAACTTCCACTTCAGCCCGTGTCTCCGTTTCGGTGCCTTCAGGCACTGCGAGGGCTGGCGATGCTCCGCGAAGGCTCCGACAGCCGCGTCGGGCAGGCTGGAGAGGACC
>NW_008655088.1:0-3782 GCF_000695815.1 Acanthisitta chloris
TGTCCATACATGGAGCCGTGGAGTGCCCATATGGATGTGTGGGAGAGTCCATACCCACACATGGATGTCCCTACGTGTCCATAAATGGGACTACGTGTCCATAAATAGGGATATGGGCGTGCCCATGTCCATACATGGAGCCGTGGAGTGCCCATATGGATGTGTGGGAGAGTCCATACCCACACATGGATGTCCCTACGTGTCCATAAATGGGAATATGGGCGTGCCCATGCCATATATAACGTGTGAGATGCCCATACATGGAGGAGTGGGCGGTTCCATCGCCCAGGCAGGAACTGCAGCCACACGCGGTGCCACTGTCAACAATTTTATTTGGGGTCGCAGCCCCGAGGGTGCCCCAAGCTCCCGCGCCCCAACACACCCGCACTGTGCTCCCAGGCCGATCGCTGCTGTCTGCGGGCTGGAGCAGCTCCCTTGGTCCCAGGAACAGGAGAGGAGTCCCAGCCCTGACAACTCCTGGTCCCTGGAGCGGATGGGAAGGGGCTGGAGGGGTCTTGCTACCGGCCCGAGGCTCCCTCTGGCTCGTAGCCCTCTGTCTTCATGTCGTTCAGGCCCAGGTCCTCGTTCTGCTCAAACGTACGCTCGTAGCGCTCCACTTTCAGCTCAGGGTCCTCCTCTGGGGCATACACATTCTGAGGGGAGATGGAGACCATCTGTACTCCCCTCCTCACAAAGCCTTGGGCACCAGTGCAGGCTCTGAGCTCTCAGCAGCACCCAGCAAGGGCAACACGGTTCCCTCAGCCCATGGAGAGCACAGCTTGAGGCAGAGTGACCCCCACCTATTCCCAGCCCTCAACCCCTGGGAGCAGACACTGCTCCCATCCTCCTTCCCACAAAGTCACCAGCAGTTTCCTTTCCTGGGACACAGCCTGCAGTAACCTCCTCACTCTCAGAGCTCCAGCAGGAACCCTGCCCTAACACACCCCAGGGAATACAGAGAATCCACTCAAACTGCTCCAGGAGCCCATCCTGAGGGCCCAGGGCTCTACCTGAAGGTAGCTGTTGCCTGCAGGGTCATCCATTATGAAGTGAGCCTTAGTCTTCCCCTCTATGATCTGCAGGAAGAGAGCACATCCAGGCGTTAAGGCTCTTCCTAATCCTTCAGCATTTCTGGCACCATTGCAGGGCATGGAAAATCCAGAGTACACTCACCTCCTGCAGCTTCCCAATGAACTCCTGCAGCTTTCCCGTTCTGCTGGGCATGGAGCTGTCCCCCAATGTGAAGGGGTTCCTCTCCACCTGAAAGAGCAAGTGAGCACCTGTGAGACAGCCCCACAGGCAGCCCAAACAGGGACACAGAGGGGCACAGGACCACTCACCAGGTCTCGGATGTCTTTCAGCAGTCCCTCCAGCGTGGTGAACTTCCCTCCCAGCGCTCCCATTCCCAGCTCGAACTCCAGCTCTGGGATCTCCACACTGCACGTCTCTGACTGCAGAGGGGAGAACCTCATGAATCCGACAGAGGGATGGCTGGGCTCCCCAGTCCCTCCTGGACCCCCCACACCCACCACAGGACAGGGCAGGTATTTGAGGGCACTGTACCTTCAGGATATCCCTTGTCATGTCGGAAGGGTCTGTAATCCGGAGGGTAATCCTGGTGCCTTGTGGCTCGATTGCTCCTCCAGACTTCACCTAGGAACACCTGGCAGTCAGCTCCAGAATTTACACTCAAAACACTCCAAGATGCTTTAAGAGGGTTTATTTCAACAGCCCAGAGACCACAGCAAACCTGGGACAGAGCCTCAACAACTGTCAGCATTTTCCCAGCTCACCTCATTTGTCCTGTGCCCACAGGAGTCGCAGTTTGTGGCCATGATAATCACTTCCTTGAAGTGTGGGATTTCTGGAGCAGACAGTCAAGGAAAACCTCAAAGCAGCAGCCTTGGTCCTTCCCGAGGTGTCACAGGAGCTTACTGTGAGCAGCCCTGAGACAGCCCTGCACTCCCCCAGGCTCTACTGGAAATAACTTACTCAGGCCTATGGGTGCAGCAGAAGATCCCAGGGTCAGCACAGTGACCCTGACCCCCACACCCCTCGGTGCAGACCCCCAAGCCCTGGAAGGATACGCACTAACTTCATGTTGGTGCTGGCTGGGGCGTTGCACTCGGGGCAGTTGGTGTTGAACTGCAGGACCTGTGGCACAGGAGCAGGAAGGAGAGTCAGAAGGTCCTGCTTAGCCCAGAACTCCTATCCTGGGTGGCAGTCACCTGGACACGGGGCCACTGTGCTGCAACATCACCCACCTCGTCCCTCAGATCCTCCGCAGCATCCGCTGCCTTCGCATCCACCTCCTCTCCCTGCAAGAGGAGCACCACAAGCATTACCTCCTGTTCCCTGACTTGGGGTGTCCCAGGGAGTGAGGGACTGACCAGCCCAGCTCCCAGTCACCTCCAGCCCCAGCATGGCAGCCTGCTGGGGGCTCCTCCGGTAGTGAGTGACCACGAGAGCCTCATCCCGCTGCGGCGCGTGAGGGTTCTCCACAAAGCTGTTCCCTGAGGGATCGTCGATGATCTGTGGGAGAAAGGAGTCTTAGGAACCCATCTGCCCTCCTCATGCCAAACAGGGCTGCCCCACTGTGTGCACTCACGAAGGTGAAGGAGGAATGGACTTCTTTCAGCTGCCTCAATTTACCAATGAACTCGTCTATTTTCTTTGCCACCTCTTCATCTGTTGCCTTAAGGGGAGACAGAACCACAGGATCATTTAGGATGGAAAAGACCTCCAAGAGCCCTGAGTCCAACACACATGCGAGACTGATGCAGAGACAGCCCAGAGCCGATGACAAAAGGTGACCATGGCACAAACCAGTCCCAGCACTCTTCCCACCAGCCCTGCACAAGCCAATGGGCAGACACTGATCAGGCCAAGCATTTGCCATCCCTGAGGAGTTTCCCTTTCCCAGCAGCTTACCCTGCGGACAGGCTGGTCCTGCTCCAGACCTGCCACAGCTCTGTCGATTATCCCTTCGATGGTGGTGAGAACTTGAGAGGGGAAGGAAACAGAGACAATGGTACCATTAACACACCACAGCAGTGACACCCCCTGGCAGCCTTGGGCCCCCCAAGCCACTCTGAGCCAAGGGCTGTTACCCACCTCCCTTCTGGGAGAACGCAGGGATCTCAAAGTCCAGCTCTGGAATCTGAGCTGTGGCACAGTCAGTCTTCACCACCTCCCTGTTCATGTCCTGCACACACAGTTGGGGAGCAGCATTAGGATTCCCACTAGATCCAGGAGCTCCCACACGCTGGGACACAATGAGTTACACAGCAACTTTGGTTCCAGTCCCCTCTCCATCAGGTATGTGCACATTTGGGGCTTTAAATGGTTGCTACCAAACAAATAACACTATTTCCCAAACAGCATGGAATATGAACACTTTATTGCTTGAGCCAGACCAGCTGGTGAGGGACAAGGTGTGCCCAAGGCACGTGGGTGGTACCTGGGGGAGGTGAGGGGAGAGCCCCTGCTCACCTGCCGGGAGGTGACAGTCAGGGTGTAACGCACGCCCTGCTCCTGGATCCTGCCTGCAGACTGGATCTCTGTGTTGGACCAGGAGCAGCTGTCGCAGGAGAAGGAGCTGACAATGATCTCTTTGAAGAAGGGGATCCTGGTGAGCAGGAGCCGCGTCACTCCCTGCGGCAGCGAGGGGCCTCATGGGAACCTGAGTCCTCGGGGTGATGTCCCCCCAGGTGGTCCTGACAGCACCCCCTAATGCAGGTGCGTCCCTGTCCCGAGCCCCCAACCACCTCTCACCCCTATCC
>NW_008655089.1:0-4116 GCF_000695815.1 Acanthisitta chloris
CAGCGCCTCGGGCTCTGCTCAAACACGTTTCCCTCCGGTGGTAGAAACGAAAGCGAGTGTGCGGCCCGTGACCCGCGGGTGGCAGAACCTTTCCCCCGAATCTGCCCCGGGTCTCGGCCCGGCGGGGTGCGCAGCGATTGCAGGCCCCGCTGCGAGGTGACGGGGCACGAGCAGGCAGAGCAGAGCCTGCCGGTCACTGCGCCCGTTCTAGAGGGGAGTCACGGGAGGCGCCTGCAAAGCTAAACCATAAATCGAGAGGAAAGGAGGCACTTCTGGTAAGGTAGCGCGTAAATTGAATGCCAAAAGGGCAATCTGCGAGTAACAGCGGTGCTGGTGAACTCTCTGCATTCCCGCCGGCGACGTCAGTGTCACCTGGAGAACACTGCGGTGTGATTGAGTGCACATGCCAAATCCAGAGAATTAGCTGGTTTAGCAGTAGGGAGCCCTGGGGCTGGGGCAGAGGTGAATGGAAGGCATCCACCTTTAGATGGGGAGAAAAGTGCTGAAGTTCAGTAACCGTCGCAAGGAATAAATGCCACTATTGGGGCAGCCACATAAGAAGAAACAGGGTGTGCGTTCAGAAGAAAGTGTTAGGGAGTGTAAAGCCTTGTCTATGATTTACCTGTGGGTTAAGTTTGCAAGTTCTAGCTGGTTGTGGAGTGCTCAGCTGTAGCTTTTTTTCCAAACAGTGTGCACTGGATTGCTGGATACTGCCTGGTTTTCATGTGAGTTTTGAGCTCTGCTGTCCTCTCTTTAATAGATGCTTTTTAAAATTACTTGAGGATTCTTTTATTTCCATGGATAAATTTAACTTTTTTTCAAATTTCACCTTTTCCCCAGTTCACTGTGGACAAAAGATAGTGCAGTTACTTCTGAGCTGTGTGATGTTTATGTCAAGTTTGGGTTTTTTAGGCATTAACTGAAACACTTCCAGTGTTAACACAAAATATCCCCAAAGCAATTTAATTAATTTTCTATCACTAAGATGAGGTCTGATATCACTGAACTTTAGGAGTTGTGGGTTCATCTTGTCTGTTGCAAAAAAGAAACCTGAGCAATGAGGGGAAAGAGATGCATGACCAAACTGTTTCTTAGTAAATTAGTTTCATTAGACTCAATTCCTGGACCCTCTGCAAAGCAGGAATAACAGGCCAGAGAAAGAATAAGTAGAAGAAGCTGGAAATTAATCCTTCTCTTTCACCTAGATTAATAGTGCAGGATTTTGTAGCTAATACCATCATGTCAAATTTGTGCTGATCCCGTCTGGAGGGAGCCTTCACTCTCTCCAGTGTGTCTGCAGAGCTATCTGCCCGATGAACCTGTTCCCTGGCACACTGTGCCTGGTTACCTGCTTGGGCACTACAACTGCGTAGATGAAAAATCAGTGTCCTTCTGAAACACAGAGGACAAGGCCAGACCTTGTGAAGACAGTGATCTGGAAGACTTTTTAAAAGTCCTGCTACTTTGTCATGGATAGGTTAAAGCAAACATCATTTCGTATTTCAAGTGCTCACAGCTGTGTATTTACTGAGGGATGAGATGAAGGTTGGGGGAAGTAGCCATGTTAGTGTCTGTTGGTGCAGTGTTTGCTGCTCTTCTGTGTGATATTGCATTTTTTTTAATTTAACCTTTCTTCTGCCTTGTTTTTATGCCCCCCAGACCTGTTGAAGTGCAGCTTACAGTTTGTTGTACCTTGCTAGGTTCAGTGCAGATAATTGCATCATGGCTAAGAGGGAATGTGATGCTACCTTTATCACATAAATCTCTGTGATGAATGCATTGCAGAAATTCACAGGAAGCAACATAAATCTGATTTTTTCCTTGTCCTGTATTTTACAAAATGCTCACATAGAGTTTATCTTAGATTTTATCGGATCATATAGGAAAAAAGAAAAATCACTTGTTTATGTCAAATCCATTCTGATGATTTTCACCCAAAGGTTCAGGCAATCAGTGTTTGTTTTGGCTTAAATTGAATCTGTCCCCAATGGCTTCAGGATGAACTGAAAAGTAAAATCTTTGGGAGAGAATTACCACACAGGATCTGCAACACATTTTAAGCGTACCTGTTGTGTAGTCTGGGGCACTCTTTCTGCTAGCTAAATCCAGATGCAACTACCAGAGAAATCGGAGAAATGAACAATGCAATTCCATGAGTGAGAAATATTTATTTTTTTACTTAAATTTTATTTTTTAGTATATTAAGTTAACGTATTTTATATGATCTATAATTTTCCAATTGTTCTGAGCAGGATGCGGAAGAGACTCTTACAATTCCGGGGGACTGTTTTTAGCAAGGGTATTGAAATAACCCTGTGAGTGGTTTCCTTTACATCTTCATAAGTCACCACCCTTCCTCTTGGAAATAAAAAACGTAATAAACTTAACTTGTTGAACAATGCTTGCAGCGTGCTGATACCCTACAGCTTGCTGCAGTAATTAAGTTACAGTATAACTGATTTGAAGGAAAAAGGTTTAACCTACTCTGTATGGGTATGCATAACAGTATTCATATACATATGGGATGTATACATGCTGTCCATTTTTTTTTCTTTGGCATTAGCAGTAAGAAGCTTTGGAGAATAGGGAAATTTGACATATAATTTGCTGGGGTTGCATGTAATATGAATGACGTTTCATTTTATGCCCAATGGTGACTAAGTCTAGTTATACTGTATTGTGTGTCTGTAGGATGAGGATTTCCCCCATGGCAATGAGACTCCACCAAAGGACCCTGCTACCTTATTTGCCACTCTTGGCTTGTATGTCATGAGTTTATCTTTATTAATATATGTATTTTTACAAGAATTAACATCCCTTCATATGAATACATGCAGGATCTGAATTAAATATTGACACCTGCTTTCACTTTCCAGTAAGATCGCTGTAAATTCTGTCAAAATAATATGGCTCTTTCTGACCACCTGCAAAATACTGGAGGGTGACCGCTATTTTCACTGAAACACCTTGCATGGAATTGGTTTATTTATCTTTGTAGTAAATCCTAAACCCCCTGTAACAGAACAGTGAAGTAGTAAGTTGCTGGTATTACACATAAATCACTTTTAAATTTAGTTTCTTACTAAGTTATGAGGGAGAAAATGCAGGACTGGCATCTGTAATTTTAAAGCATTATTTATCATGCACCTGAGGTAAAAGTTTCAGGAGGAAAACAGTTCAAAAATGTGACTTGGTAAGGCTCAGATTCTGCACTGAGTGCCCTTCTGTTTACAGGAAACAAAATATATTCACAGATTCTGGGGTATTTGCCTTTGTCATCTTGTGTCTCAGAGAAACATCATACAAACATTTAGGGGCCAATTCTCTCGCTGGTGTAGATAAACACAGCAGTATCCTTTGCTACTACCAAGAATTTTTGGTGGCAATTCAACAGAGAGGAAATCTTCATGATTGGGTTCTGTTGTTATTGGAAGAGGCAGCTGAGGTATACCACTGTAATAAGAGGGACCATCCAATACACCCACTAGTGCCCTAACAAGAGTTGCTTTTTAATCAGTTTAGGAGAGTAAGAAAGAAAAAAAATAAGCTTCAGCATATTCAAGTAAGCTCTGTAAAAAGTTTTTTTCTGATAACAGGTAAAATGTAACTTCCTGTGCAAATGCTTTTGCCAGGGCATCCTCCTCATGGAGTATTTTGGGCATTTCAGAGATTTCCTATTGAAATGCCCTTGTGAATCAAGCCCTCCTTTTTTTTTGACAAGAAGGAAGAAGTAAGATAAACTGCAGAATGTGGCTTTTATTGGTTAGTAACATTGTTTGCTCATCTTCTGGACTCCTAACACAGATCTTCTGGCTTTTTCCAGCTGCTGGAAGGACATTTCAGGCAGCATGAAGACTCCCCTGGGGAGTCCCTGATAACAGGAAAAATGTGACTTACCATGCAAATGCTTCATTGTGTAGCAAAACTTCAGTAAAGGCAATTTTGTAAGCAGTGTTCCTATTTCTTACTTGGTGTCAGGTTAGTGCATACATATGAGATTGCTGTTGTTGAGTCATAGAATCATAGAATCAACCGGGTTGGAAGAGACCTCAAGGATCATTGAGTCCAACCCTACCATCATTAGCATGGCCTAAGTGCCACATCCAGTCTCATCTT
>NW_008655090.1:0-921 GCF_000695815.1 Acanthisitta chloris
TCCCTGGGTGTGGGGGGTCAGGAGGTTACTTGGGGGTGGTGGGAGGTTCAAGGGTTAATGGTGGTACAGTAGGAAATGGGGCATAAGTGATAAATGCTGTCAGTAGACTTCAGAGTAAATAGTCATTGATCAAAAACAAAGAGGGCAAATATACTTAATAGCAGCAGGAAGTTCAAGCATTAATGGAGGTTAATAAGGAACTCTCTAAAGATCAGCAATAGGTTCCAGAGGTTACAGTAATAATGAAAAGTCACCAAGCCCCCTCAGTAAGTGCCTGAACTATCCCCGTGCCATAAACACATAACAAAATTCCCCTATAATGCAGCATACGAGGGTAATGCTATATAATACATAGCATATTTATAATGCTCTAAAGCAAGAGTTATCCTCCTCCCCTAGGAATGTTCTGCATGAGGAACAGCTCTAGGGATTGCCATCACCATTCTCCAAGGTAAATGCCCCCTACCCAGATGTTTCTCAGGGGCTGTTATCATTAGGCTCCAGATTTAACAGCCACAACCCCTAGAAAAACTGTGTCCTGCAGCTGCTCTCAGTAGACTTCAGAATTAACACACCACAACTGCTAGGAAGGCTGGTTATGGGAGCAGCTGTCATTAGTCTCCAGAGTGAACCCCCACATCCCCCGGGGCTATTTCCCAAGTGCTGTCATCAGTAGGCTCCAGAGTAAACATCCCAAACCCCCATTTCCCAGCTCTACCATCAGTAGGCTCCAGAGTAAACACTTCCAAACTCCCATTTCCCAGCTCAACCAGAATGAACGCACCGTAGGCGGGTGCGGAGGCGCTTGGCCAGGTCGGCCATGATGGCGTGGCTCTCGTCCTCAATGGCACGGAAGGAGGGCAGGTGGCGGTAGTGGCGCAGGATGGCACGGGCACGGGCGTGACAGCGCAGGGCTCGTGC
>NW_008655091.1:0-250 GCF_000695815.1 Acanthisitta chloris
CACAGAGAGGGGACCACGGGGGCCGTGAGCACCCCTGACATCCCCGTCCTGACCTGGATTCGGGCAGTGCTCCCACAGCAAAGCACTGGGCCTGTCCCGCATGGCATCTGCCATCGGGATGGGGACAAGGTGGCCACGAATAGCTCAGATCTCCTCCTGCCCTGTCCTCAGAAGGGACGTGGGAGTGCGATGAGGCCGCGATCCTCACACACCACCCTGTCCTGGGGAGGTGGAGGGGGCAGAGGCACCG
>NW_008655091.1:342-584 GCF_000695815.1 Acanthisitta chloris
GGAGCGCGGCGCAGGGCTCGCTGTGCTGGAACTAACAGGCCCTGGCAGGGATTAATGATATAACCAGGGAGGCACCAATCCCTGCCGCCCTCCCCAGACGGTTAAAAATAAACGCATGACTGTCCCTCGCTCAGCGCCGAGACGCAGATGGATGGGGGACCACAGCGACCCCCGCAGCGGCAGCACGCGGTGCCCGCGCCTGCCTGGCACCCACAGCACAACACTGCTTCTCCTGGCACCCA
>NW_008655092.1:0-1923 GCF_000695815.1 Acanthisitta chloris
CAACCCTGGGGCTCACAACCCTGGGGCCCACAACCCTGGGGATCACAGCCCTGGGGATCACAACCCTGGGGCTCACAGCCCTGGGGCTCACAGCCCTGGGAATCACAGCCCTGGGGATCACAGCCTCACAGCCCCGGGGATCACAGCCCTGGGCAGGCTCCGGCTCCCTGTCCCTAGCACTGGGTTTGAGCTCCTGACAAATTCACACCGACACGTTCACACTCCTGCCGGATGCAGCCACGGTTTGGAAGGGCTGGTTAGGCGAGGCAGTCTGCTACTCTTGCACTGATATGCACTAAACCCCAAAATCCGACAGCAAAACATCTCTTCCTATTTCCAGTCTGGGCACAGGCACCGACAAGCTATTCTATGCTTCTATTCAACTTCATTCCGGAGTGGGCAAGGGTTAAAGTGGTTTAACAAAAAGCATTAAGAAAGGAAAAATATTTTTTCTACAATGAGGAGCACTTGAGAAAGGCTCCGAGCAGCAGGCTAACAAAGAACAGTCCTGAGGAAGGAGGCCCTCGCTACAGCATTCAGGTTGGGGTTTGCATTCATCTCCTCTGCCAAGTAAATATATCTAAGTAAAATTATTCCATCCCAGGGCAGCTTCCAGGCCACATTAAGGTAGCAAGATTCTCATAATTATACTCCTCTTCACATATTTAAAAATCCTTTCAGTGTTTACTTGAAAAGCTAATTGCTGACAGCTAGAAAGAGCATGAATGTAATCCTTCACAATTCTGGGGTGGGGGAGAGTATCCACCCCTCCCTCACCCCAATCCTCAGGAGTCCTATTCATGGAGCAGCTCCAACAGCCAAATCACAGAGCCTGGAGAAGAAAGAGAAGGCTCAGGGGGCACCTTACTGCTCTCTGCACCTCTGGGACAGCAGAGTGCAGTCAGGTGGGGGTCAGACTCTGCTCCCAAAAGGAAAGAGCTTTGAGTTGCTCCAGAAGAGATTTAGGTTGGATGTTGGAGAAAATTTCTTCACTTAGAGAGCTGTCCAACCTTGGCACAGGCTGCCCAGACGATGGTGGAGTCACCATTCCTGGGGGGATTTAAATGACATGTGGATGTGGCACTTGGGGACGTGGGTCAGTAGTGGCCTTGGCAGTGCTGAGGGAACAGTTGGCCTCAGTGATCTTAGAGGGCTTTTCCAACCTAAACAATTCCATGACTCTGCATCTGTGTGTACATTATCCATCTCACATAACTTCCCACAGACACTGTGGGCTGGGGGATGCAAAAGGAAACAGGATTTATTCAGGGTTGGAAAAAAAGCCACCGGTAAACAGATTCATACAGAGACTTTCTGATTAAAACTCCAACAGTTACAACACTTACATACAGTAATTGCTATTTAAGTTTAGCTCATGGATGACACAAACCAGGTTATATCCATATCCCAGAAGTACAGTCTAAAAAAAAAATCTTTATACACCAAAAACCATGAAGCGACTACAAAAAGATCTTACATGGTATTACAGACATGCTCAAAAACATCTCTGAGTTATCAGCAGCTTCTCAAGAATTTACAAGCTGAAAGTGACTGTCCTGTTGTTCAGAACAGTTTACATTTTCTGTGATTGTTCAGATCACCAAATTTCACGTTTTGAGGCAAGTACAGTTAGCTGCCAGATGGCACAGGCAGTTTTAAGCAGACTTCCACAATAAACATTTGTTATTGATCGTTTTCTGTAAAGCAAAGTTTGAAAGTGCAAAAACATATGTAAAGGAGAGAAAAAAAATCAGGTCCAGTTCTACCTTTATAGAGACAACAAAGTTAGACATGGGGATGACAGAGCCACAGGAATTAAATGCTATTCACAGAAATGCTTCTAAATTTATCGGAAAGTTGTGAAATCCAACTTAGCAGTAACTTGGGAGGCAAACGCTGAGCAAAGGCACTGCAGAGTTTACC
>NW_008655092.1:1959-4802 GCF_000695815.1 Acanthisitta chloris
GCGCCCAGAACGGTTTATTAAAGCGAGAGCCCAGCATCAAAGCCCACGATAAATAATTAACGGGCGCTGCCTTTGTGATAAGGTACTGAACTCCAGCTTGCTGCTACGGGAAATGATTTGTAAATGCAAATTTGTCCAGCTGCTCTTTTCCTGCATCAAAAGTCTGCTCAAAGACAGCATTTACGAGCTATTTTTGCCAAATATTTACACCACCTTAAGCAGGTTTTGCGTCACTGATACACTAAAATGCAGGTCAGTTACCAGGACCAAAATTAAAGGGTTTGGGGTTTCGTAAAAGTTGTTTTTTGCCTCCTGGTGTATTCAAGCTCATGCTTTCGTTTTCACCCTGTTCATAGTGAGCAGTAACACACCTGCAGAGACCATTCCAGCTCCCTTCTTCCATCCATCTTTCCCTCCACAAGCAAACTGGAATAATTGGGAACAAGTATTATATATTTGATTCTCAAAGCACTTAGGAAATGGCACCTGAAAATAAAATTACAGCTACACAGCCATTGAAGGCTGTGTTATAGCCTGGGAAGGGTATATAAGCAATTACAGAACGAGCATGGATGTTTCTGATTCCAACTGCACTGAGAGTCTGCATAAATGTAACAGTTACTATCCTAAAAGGCAGGAGAATGAATTAAATGTGGCTCTGCTTTTACAGCGATGCCCAGACACCATTTGGTCAGCATCTAATGCCTGCCTATCAATCTCTAGGGAAACTGCCTGAAGAGGAATGTTCCAAGTGATGAAGCAAAAGATGTTCTTGCTACTAGAATGGTGCCTAAAACACTGTAGCAGCCTCCACGATGGAAAAAAACCTGCACAGCAGTGACAATAGAAATATTTCTCTTATTTGCAGGGAATGGGTAACAGCTCCCCAGACACATGGCACTTTTGGGAGCCCTGAGAGAAGATTTAGTCTTTTTTCTGAAACCACTAAATAAGGAAGTTATAAGAAAACCATCAATAATATCCTGGACAGTTTCCTGGCCAGGAGGGATCAGACTATGGCCCCATTCTACCATCACCTTTCAGGTGTTTTGAGCAATGCCATGACCAATATGTTTCAGTTGTCCAAAGATCTGTGGTAACAGCCAATGCCAGATGATAACCATACAGCTAGGAGAAAGAACTAGGACACATGCAACAATCCCTCCCTACCTGAAACCAAACCCTACTTTTTTTTCCTGACACTCTAGGACAAAACTAAATTAGTCTGACCTCCCTGAGTGCATTTTGTAACTTAAAACTATTTGTTGATTTTCCCCTCTGACAGGATATATGAATTTTCCATCTTCAGGCTACTGATAAAAACCATCAAGTCAACCCACCATCCACTTTCCTTTAATACAACTGACATCCAAGACTGCACAGGTTACAAGAAATTAGATGCTGGCAGCAGAGGTAGTTCACTGAATGTGCTGTGATTTGAGGTTGTTTACCAATTCCATCCAGCTTTGCATCCCAAGGGAATCACAGTCAAGACAGGCAGTGAATCCAGCTTTGCACCTGGTAAGGATTCCACAAGGCACTCTGTGCCACCAGGAGCTGTGAGGCACAAAGGCCAATTATTATTTTATTTCCTCTTTATTTCAATGAACAGGTTAGCCCCTCTCCTCCACTCAGTTTCTCACAATAACCAACAGCCCTTCAGCACACGAGTTAAGAATGATAAAGTTACTCACATTACAGGAGCTAAATTAGATTTAAGCAATCAATATGCTCCATATATTAATCTGTAATAACAGAAACAAGCAGTTGATAATCTTTCAAAGTCTTCTGCAGAAACAAGAATGACTTGCATAGGCTAGACTTGGGAAAAATGATTCTTTAATGTCACATGAGATAAAAAGAAAGGCAAAAATCTATTTCTTACAGGTCCTTATGATTTTAATAAATAAGGAAAGGACATGCTTGAAAGTAGCAAAGTCTGTGCAGGATGAATATGAAAGTGAAGAGAAAAAGCACAAAGCACAGACAAAGCTCTGCTATAGAGTCACAACCAGTGGTGCCTCCACAGTAAGCTCAAGAGTGACCAAACAATAGGACAGACTAAAGTGCACACACAGATCAGATCTAGCACAGACAGATTTCAGCTGCCATCAATGCTGGCTTTCTCCCTCCAGACTGATTTCCTCAGAGAAAGGAAAAGCTGCAAACAACAGTGAAGAAAAGAACAGGAAAACATTACTTTAGGAAACCAACAATTCAGATTTTGGGCTGATAATGCTGTTACCATGAGCATAAGAAATTCCAGTCGAGCTGTACCAGGAAAAGCCTTTAACTAGCACTGCCCAGAAGGCAGAATGCATCGGATCCTGCTCTGGATGCATCTGATGGGTGTTTCACCTCCTCCTTCCACACTCAGAAATCGACTTCTCTTCCCCCAGAAGCCCTCAGATGTGAACCTCCATTCACATGCTGTGCTGTTGCCTTGCAGATTCTACCTCCTTATTTTAGACTAGAATATTTACAATCACCAGGTTTACATCATCTACAAGGAACACACACCTCTGTGCTCAAAGACAACACACTGAAAGGTGAAGAACACTGATTTACAATCAATAACACAACTGGCAAACCTCAGCAGTTCCAACAGGACACTACATTTCCTGTAGCTATGGCTTCTTTCTCCCACATCTCAAAAAAGTTACATAAAACCACAGCACAAACTGTTAGCAATCACTGCAGATATCTAAGCCATCTCTGACCTATACAGCATGAGATTTTTTCAGAAACTACCATGACCTCAAAAAAGGAGGTGAGTAGAAAGAATTCACAGCAACAAAAGAACAACTACAAAACCTAAAATTAAGGCTCTGAAGACCTGAAGC
>NW_008655092.1:4814-10932 GCF_000695815.1 Acanthisitta chloris
ATTGGGATAAATAAGCTATTTTACACTTCAAACAGAAGACAAGCCATGTCAGATTCTAGAAAAGGAAGCAACCTGGGAAAATGATGGAGGAAGGGTGTCCCACCCAAAAGTTGTGGTGCACTCTCTAATAGCTCTTAATGCTAATAACAATAGCATCCCATAAAACATATTAAATTTGCTGCTGCAAATGAGTAAGAAAATACTCCTGTGATTTCAGCTGTAATCCCTGGGACTGTCCCTTTATCAGCACCCAAACAAGGCACATGTGTTGGGTTGGTAGAGGCAGGTCTGTCAGCACAGGAATGATTTCCACCTCTGTGCTACTATTCTCTCCTTAAACTAAGAAGAGTAATTAAGCCTTTCAAAAATCCCTCCCCTGAACTGCTCTGCAGAACCACCAAGTACACACTGAGCTAGTGCAGGAACGGAGCAGTTTTCTGACCCCCAACCTGCACCTCAGCTTCACACCAGCCTCCCAGGACATGCACATCCCTGACACTTAACTTCAACGCTAATTTTTCCTGAGAAAACTGAGCAATGAATGACATCCTGAGCCACTAAACTGGCTGGTAGTCTCCTCACATTGGGGGTTGGCTTGGCTGCCAAGCTGCTTCCCATGTCCCTTCACTACCATACTGTCACACCATGCGACATCTCTAAGCTTGTCTTAGGCTCGCAACCATGTTTCCATTCAGGGCTATCCTTCCAGGATTTTGTTATTGGGACAGGAGTGATTTCAAAGTCCTGGCCCCAAATAGCTACAATACAGCTGTTACACCATGATCAATTCCAAGCGACCCCAGAAATGACACACTATGAACAACAACCAGCATTAATCAAGGTTCCTTTTGGACTTCAGCAGCAAGTGCATGCAGAGAGCTGCCAGGCCTCTGTCCTTTTCTAGAACTGTAACCTATTGGGTAGTTTGCATTTCTTTTCCTCAAGGCTAAGTATTTTAAGATGAAACTTGTAGCTTTATTCTGACTTCAGAACCGGTCAAACAAATGAGATTCCAGCGTGGGAAAAAACAACACACCAAAACAGTAATTAAAGCTGAATTGAGAATTCATTATCTATCAAAAGATGAACTTTCATGAAACATTTTATGAGCAAATTCCTTGAAAAACAATAATGCATACTTTGTGACAACATCTTGGGCTGTAGATCTGGAATGTATGCTATAGTACATCATGGTGTTCAAGATCAGAATGGTGACATGAGACAGATTCTGCTCCCAGTGCTTTTGACACTCAAATACTACACCACTCTCTACAACACCTGTGGCACCATTCCCTCTGTCCATGTCACCCTCTCCCTTCTGCTAGCACAAGGACTCGTGCAGAGCATGGCACAGCAGAGCAGGAACTGATCCAATTCTCTGCATCCTCCTCCACGAAGGCTCGTGAAAGCCAAGGGAAGGGCACAGGACACAGGTCCCTCCCTGCAGGGCACTGCCAGCCTGAAACACACCAGAACAGGAGTAACACTTGGCAATAACTTCATATTGGCTGTTTCCTATCTGCCCAAACACATTCCTAATAAAAGATTCCCAAATAAACACCGAAATCCCTGGACTTTCTGCAAGGTGAGCACTGACAGCCCAACACCGAAAGCTCCAATTCCAACGGCACTGGAGCGTACTACACACTGCTGAGGACTCCTACCACATCAAAAAGTGCTTCTGGATGCAGTTTTCCTTTAGTTCCAGTTCTTTTATACTTCCTTCCTTGCCTGGTTTCCAACAGGAACATCTGACTTTATAAATTACTTGTGGAAACATTTCACCTTCCTGTTAGTACCCAGCTTTGCTCTCTGCTGCCTACAGCACTGCAACAGCCATCAGCCCCAAACAAGTAGTTCGAGCTGTGTGGATGTGGCACTTGGGGACACAGCCAGTGGTGGCCTTGGCCCTGCTGGGGGAATGGCTGGACTTGATCCTGGAGTGGTTTTCCTACCTAAACGGTTCTGTGATTCTTTGATTTTATTTTTTTTTAACCCAATGTGACAGCAACCTCTTAAAATTTAGAAGGCAAGTTATACTCTGCTTCTCAGTACACACTGCACAGATGTTAAAGTCATGACAGGTCTAATGGCTTAAATGACTTTTGGCAGCCTGTTCTACTTTTAGAAGGAATATCCAAATGCCTCTATTTGTGGCTCTCTCCTCCTCACTCCAGTTACATTATAAGGTTTCAACGCACGAACCACAGTGCGTGTTAAGAAGAGACGTTCAGGTTCATTAACTACAGAGGAAAACTGAGAAAGATGAAGCGTATACAGCCAGACCTGACTCCACCTCAGCCCAACTGGAACCAAGCTGCATTACACTGAAAACTCAGGGATGAAAAAAATCCTGGAAGTTGCCTCCAAGTGCTCAAGTCTGTAAGTGATGGCACTAACACAAAGGTGGCCATGACAAAAGGCAGAGAAAAGAAAAACCAACGGGGCCAAAATGATCAGAGAAACTGTCTTCACTTTCAAGACCATGTACTGAGGAGTGCTATAAACATATAATTTATAATACATTAATACATAAAAATACTATATATATTCATAGATCCATGTAAACACGAAGACAAACTTAGATTACCCATGGCACAAAGACATCAGAGTAAGGCACTAAATAAAGCAAAATGCTTCTAGAAGAGCACTCACTGATACCTGGCTGGAAGTTACGTGCACAACATGAAACAGATGGAAGTTGTAGAAAAGCACAATGTGTCTTCAAAACTGCATCAAGTCGAACTTCGATATTTCAACAGGCAAGAAACCCCAGTTAAGTCTACACTGGTCCAACCCTCAGACTACTGAACACCATACACACAGCAGAGCACTGCACTGCTCACCTCTAGGTCAGCTGCAACACTGGGCACATGTCAAAAGAGTTAAAAACACATCCAACAAGATAAATTCATCAAAGTATAATAATAATAACGGCAGACAACTGTGCTGGCTACTGGCACAAGCTTTGACCCAGTGTCACAAAACATGACAGCTTTAAGACATATCTAAGACAGACATAAAAACAAAAGTTTAATATGAGTCCTATATATGAACAAGAATGAAATCCTCAGAAGTTATCCACACTTCTGAGCCAAAGAGAAAGTTAAAAAAACATAAATAGGTGGCAAGGTCCAACAGACTCTGATGAAGTCCATCAGACACCTGATGAAGCAGAAGTATAACCTCACTGAAACCCCAGAGGATATAAAGTACAATTGGAAAACTAAGAGACACAAAGTGAAATTTTAAGGGATCAGCAGGCAGAAGTATGAAAACATGGGGGTTTAAGGCAACAGTAAAATAAAACATAAAAAACCAGCAAGATTCAGTCCTGTATGGGTAACTTAATTAAAATCTTACCTAACTACAAAGGACAGTAGTACATTTGAATTCTATGAACAGACAAATGAATTAGTGGGCAATTCAATCACAGAACAGTTTTTCCACTGTTAAAGATCTCTGGACAAAATTACATGACTAGAGGATACCAAAAATTATCATCCAGTTACTATGCTTTGATGAGACCCAAAAGAACTGAATCATCAAAATCCATACTATCAAAGTCATACACAGGAGCCAATACCTACCCAGTGCACTAAGATCAACAGATTAAAATGTGCAAATGAAGAAATTCAGCCCAAGCAGAAGGTCTGAATTTGGCCACTGGCAGCAAGCACCAAGGCAGCTGCACAAACTGCTGCACAGCAAAGAACATTCACTGCTAACCTGTGCAGAGCAACACATTCTGAGGGGGGAAAAGCTCTCTCTGAAGTACAATTCACTGTTGCTGCATCAACTTAAGATTTCTTACTGAAAAACTATAAAAACTACAATGGACAAGGACCAGAAAGAATAGAATATTGTCACACCATAGATGACCAGCACATTTTTTTCCTACTAACATGTCCAATCCCAAAACATCCAGAAGCAACAAGCGGACTGATAGTTTAGCCATGGTGTAAAAAAATTAGTCCTTTCCCTTTATAGTAACCGACTACTTCAGCAAATTGTTCACAGGACATTAAATGGTTATCATCAAAATTAAACATTAAACCTCTTCACTTTCCACACAACTCAAACATCTCATGGTTGCTACATACTCCAGGGAATTATCCAAAGGCCCAAGAAAGTTTAGCAACACAACAGTGCCAATTCCTGGCAAGGGCAGCTTTAATAAGAAAAAACAAAACTGTTTTAACTGATGCCAAAAGGATTTATCAGCAATTGATAGCCTGGTTATTTTCTAAAATTAAGACACTCTTCAGCATGAATACAAACAGGTACAAACCTGGAAACTGAAGCACCTAATAGACCATATAAAGCAGGGTTTCAGTTTTCCTACAGAAACTGTACACATACAAATCAGGCTTATCTATTTATATGGAATTAATCAGGATTACCACTTTCATCCTGGCAATTTCACTGGAGGACGAAATCAATAGCATCCAATCAGTGAAATATGCCTGTTGGTTTCCACAGTGCTGAGGCATTTGCTGTATTAGGAACTACTTTGCCTTTTTTTTTCAATCGATACCCTCGGGCATTCTGTTTAACTGTTTGAGGCCCAGGGACCCTCGGGGCACACAGCCCCAAAGCAGCACCCTGGGTGCCAGGGCAGTCCCTCTGCCCTGAGCCTGGCAAGCAGACAGAGCACACACAGACCTGAGCCTCCCCTGCCATTCCCTGCACCGAGACCTGGGAGCTCTCAGGGGCCGAACACCCAGTCCACAACACCCGTAGGAAGGTAAACCCTTCTGTAACCAGCACAGGTGAACACATGAAAAGCTGCAGCCTGAGTCCAGCAGTGCCCAAATCCCTATGAGCTAGTTAAACAAAAGTGGAGTTTTCCTTCCACTGACTGACATCCTACTCAGGCTGATTCCTTATGGCAAAGAAGTGGAGTTTTCCTTCCACTGACTGGCATCCCTACTCAGGCTGATTCCTTATGGCAAACCAGCATTAATTAGTTACTAGCGACAGCTCCAGCTTCACCTCCTCACAGGCAATGGAGAGTCAAACTTCAAACATCCTCCATCTATAAAACCACTGCATGGTTAGAAAAGTTGGCTACAAACACTTCAGCTCACATCTTACATATCCAATTATCTCCGTGCCAAACTGGTGATGGCACAAAACTTTGGCTTTCAAACCCTCCATTGTTCTCAGGCTGATGTCGACTACATAAAATGGTTTTAAAGCTTGAAAGCAAAGACTAAGAAACATTATCGCATCACTCTTGCAGTTTTCCTAAACTCCCACTCCATTTCCACACTCACTTATCATCACCCTCCTCCTCTTAGCCACACAGCAAACTCCAGTTAGGTGCCTGCAGAGTTTTCAGGCCTCTCTGAAAATGTCTGGTTGAAAGTTAATGTCTTGCAAATCACAAGGGCATTTTATCAACAGGAACAATTAAATACTCTTACTTATGTAAGGAAGTATCTACCTTATGTAACTTCCTTACTTAAATCGATAACTTCGCAGGAGGTGACTAATCCAAGTGAGTTTTGATTTATTTTTTTAATGACAATTTTCGTTCACTGTTTTTCAGTGCTGAACATTTGGCACAGACACGTACACACACCTTAAGCTGGAGTATGAGTTTATTAGGGAAACTTCCTAAGCCAGTCAAATCGTTTTCTGAGATGAGTAATAAACGCACACTGCAGAAGACATACACAACTTAGGCAGTTAGAGCCGAGGCCACAGCATCATCACAGCCCTGGGGACAGGAATCCCTGGAACAAGATTCCACTCTCACAAGCAACAGGCTCTGGCATCCCCAGCCCTTCCCAGCCCTGCCCACGGACACACCTGTGTAAGCAGAGCTAGCACAGGAGCTACAGGCGAAACTGCTGCTCTGGGATCACCTGGAACACCCAGAACACAAGAGGCTGACCCACACCATGTCCCTATGGAACAGGATTATCAAGCAGAGACCCTGGTGCTTAACTGGCTTGGGATGTAACCGAGACCTGAATATTTCTGCTCTATTTTTAACTTGTGATATATTTAGAAATAATCAAGGAGCACACACAGAACAGGAACAAATGGTGACCCTCTGTTTCCAGGGTCCCCAGGTGATCTGTGCTCCCATCCTCAGCTCCCAGTACCC
>NW_008655092.1:10952-13225 GCF_000695815.1 Acanthisitta chloris
CAGCAGCACACGCTGCACACAGAGCTGCAGCTCCACAACCAACAACTGCTAATTCTGTTTGATTGGGACCTCCCAAATTGCCAGTTTATCCTATAACAACAAAACACATATCGATTCCAAGGACTTCAAGAATACCAGGGAGAGACAGAACAAATTTCCTGCTGCAGAACAATCTCATTTGCAATCTTAATGGTGTATGCAGGGTACCACAGCTTTCCTATTAAAAACCAACAACTTCATTTTTATCCTTAATAATGCAATCCTGTATAGATCCAAGTTTTTACGTGCATCTCAACTCAGTTTCAAACAGTTACAAGAGGCAGAATTTAACTTAATTTGATATTTCCTCCTGATTTTTTTGGCTTATTCCCTTGGCTAAGTGAAACACTGTCCTAATCCTAAAATCAGTAGCTCATCTTACCTTATCTGCAAAGCAACCAAATAGACTGGAAAACATACTAATTATTTACAGATACATAAATAAATGAAGTTATACAGTTTTCTTCCTAAAATAATTCAGCTGCACTTTTTTCTTCTTCAGAGAGCAGAGACCAGCTATTTATAGATGGGCTCAAATGTCCCTCCAACATGCACAGCTCCATGCAAAGGCTATGGGCTTCCAAATCTGCAACTTATGCTCTTTAATGGCATTTTTAGCCACACCAAAGGGCCATCACAAGGGGTTTGGTTTTTATTCATTAAAAACCTACTGCACCAGACACAGCAAGCAACACTTCACACCTGACAATCAGCGCTGCAAGTCTCACAGCTCCACCTGGACCCAGAAACCAGCCCTTGGCTCCAACCTAACGAGACTCTTCCCAGCATGCTGAAGAGATGAAGCTTCACCTGGAGCACGGGACAGAAGACAAACTATTCCCCTTGCATCTACAACACAAAGGGAGCACCTTCATGCCATGGAACATCTGCACCCAACTCCCTCCCCTACAAGCAGGGAGGGACATGAGAGTCTCTCTCCCACCTGCCAATACAAAAGTATGTGGTACATCCTCTCTTTGATAAAACCAGGTGGGAAATAGTGTGAATTAAGATGAAGTTCATCTACTGCACTTGCAGTATCTCATCTTCTTTGAGACAAAGGATCAAGAGAGCTTCTCCCTCCCTCTAAAGCCCCAGTAGGAACACCCTCAAGGATAGGGAAAGTCCAGTTCCTGGTCCTTACCAGGGATCCCACGGGACAGCACCTTCCACAACAGAGAAAGAGGAGAAGAGTTCACCAGAGATTCCAAGACCTCCAGAAGGACAGTTCTAAATTCCCACTCCAATAGCGTCAGCTCCAGTGAAGGTTTTATTCCATAATGTTTCAGCACATCACTCTCCCTTTGCAGACGTGACCCACAAATTTGGTTCCAACAGACAGAACTTCACCTACCAATCTGATCTCCTCAAACCATGAAGGATTGTTTTAAAGAAGCAAAGTGCAACCAACACAGCCATAACACCAGTGAGCTGTCAGGAGAGCAGCAAATGCCATCACGTGCCAAGATTTTACATCAAAAAGTCACTTAGCTATCACATATACTCTTAGGTATTTGAGCACAATATTTAAAAAAAAAAAAAAAAAAAAAAACCAACAAAAAAATCCCAACCATAAATCTGCTTCAGACCTGGAGCCTGCAAAGCTTGTAGTGTGTAAGAGAATAAATCAATATATTCCCTGTCAACAGGAGTCAGCACACACGGCTCCATCAGTGCTGTCCAAGACGAGAGCTACCAGGGAGGTTAGTGCCTGATGTGACTTCAAACAGAACAATCACACCATTTGCTACCAGTTTAACCATCCCCACTTTCCCAAATTGCTCAAAAGCACTCATTTAAGCATCAGTTTCTTCCAAATTCCACTTGCATGCAGCTTTCTCTTAAAATATCAGGATTTGATCGACACGGGAACATTTAAAAAATCCCAGCATTCACCACCTAAGACCAGATTTTCTTACAAGCTTCTGACGAGCTTGTTGCTAACAAGAAGGGGGAAAAAAAAAAAGTTACTTTTTAAAGCCAGTGTTTGGCAAAACGAGCAGACAACACTGCTGCAAAGCTAGGGAGGTTTCCGTGCTATTCAAGACGCCGTGCGGGGGCTTTAGAGAAAGCTTTCTCCCGCCTCACCTGGGCGAGATTACGCTTTCCAGAGCCTATAAAGAACCGGGATTCAATCACGGATCATTAACGGTAACAATGGTAAAAGGTGCGAGTGCTACCGCGGCCGAAACGCGCCAGACCGCTCGTCTCTGGGCACGGCGGCACTCGGCGGG
>NW_008655093.1:0-2494 GCF_000695815.1 Acanthisitta chloris
GAGAAGTCTCTGGTATCGAGGTGACTCACTTGCAGGGAGATACGTGCACTTCTCCACTCCTCCGCCCACTTTATTCCCAGCCCTGTGAAGGCTGCAGCCACCAGCACAGCAGTGAGAATCAGCAGGATCTGTGGGGCACGTCACAGGGCAGTTAGGGGAGCACACAGCGTCTTGCAGGCAGGCAGGCAGAGTCCTCCTTATCCCTTCTTCATGAGCCCCTGCAAGTTCTGAGACTCCACTTCCCCCATCTGGGTTTGCAGCTGAGCTCTATACTCTATGCTTTGAGCAATGGGAATATTTCCATCCCAGAGACATGTGGATGGGGAACTAACAGCTGCAGCCCAGCTCAGCACAGACACACAGCCCCTCAGTGGAGTCACAGCAACCATGCACAGATCCAGTAGGCTGGTCACAGCTTCTGAAGGAGCAAGAGCAGCCAGGGCAGGCACCAGCTCCCTGCACCCTCAGTCTCTCACCTTGTGCACCCAGTGTAGCTTCAAGGGCTGGCCACAGAGCTGCAAGCACAAAGCAAGGACCTGCGAGAACAAGGAGATTTCAGAGCTAGGCTTTACCTCACACCTCAGCCCTCCAAGGGCACAGCAGGATTCAGCCACAGGAGCTCAGGACCCCTGGCACAGGCAGAGTCTCTGGCTGTGCTCAGGATAACCCAGTTCCAGATGCTGCAGGCCCCTCCTGGCCCTGCACAGGGCATGGCAGCCAGTCTGTGCTCAGCACAGGTCCATGTCCTCCCCAGCCCAGGCAGGAACAGTGGGGCTCACCAGCAGCACAGATGAGTAGGTGATCAGCACAGCTGTAGCTATGAGCAGCACCAGGGACCAGTCCAGCCACAACTTCCTCTGCTTGAAGATGAATCTGCCAGCAAAGGGGATTGTCAGAGGGGCAGAGATGACATGGGGAACAAAGCTGGATGTGGGATCCTACTCACTCATTGAAGTTGTGGAAATCATTGAGGATGATGATAGTGAAGTAGAGCCATGCCAGGGTGACAAGGAAGACGAAGAGGAGGAAAAGGAACCAGCTGCAGTCGCACTGAAGGCCAGAGAAGACAGTTATACACACCTGCAGGACCAGGCCCTGGCCAGGTTGCTGAGACCCTTGGGGAGCAGTCAGACAGCAGCAGGGAGCACAAGGGGTCACAGCAGACACAGGCCCAGGGGTCCAGGCACTGAGCTGCCCCATGGAGAGAGACCAGAGGTAACCCAGGGGAGCAATTTTGGCTGGACCCATGCTGCAGGAAGATGGATCAGCATCTTCTACGACAAGCTAAAAAACTGACTATGCCAGGCTGGGGAGACAGCCCCTGTGGCAAGACTGCCTCCTTTCCCTAAGAGAAGGCTGGGATTTTGGACATAGGAAGAGGCAGGGAGCCAGATCCCATTCACTTCTGAAAGCTAGGTGATCCGTGGGCTGGGCAGAGTGGGGTTGCAGTGCTTCAGAGCTGCAATTGCAGCAGTGAGCCTGCAGATTGCTCCTGCCTGCCCCAGCTGAAGCCAGGTCTGGCTACATGGTCTCCAGCCCCATGTGTGCTGGGAGGCAAGGGGTGCGATGGATGCTGAGAGGGACACCAGACCTGTTTGTACATTCCAGGCAAGACAGGACAAGCAGCAGTACAGCCGCTCCCACGGGAGTCATAGACCTCGGAGAATCCCAGGGCCTCACCTCTCCTAGGTTACAAATTGCCAAGGACACCCTCCTGGTGGGGGCTACACCCACACCAGGAACTGTGTCTCCCACGTGCCTGGCCAGGCACCCCATGCCCTGGGACCTGCTGCCACACTCAGCCCTCGGGCTCTGCTCCGCTCCAGACACGTGCAAGCCCTGCCACAGATGCACATTCATCCCACTCTACCCTTCTTGTCACCCAGCAGGAACAGACAGCTCACCCTCCCACCTTCTCACTGCTCCAGGCCAGGGCAGTCCCTAGACAGAGAGGATGCCAGGCTAGAGCAATCCCTGGACAGAGAAGGTGCTGGGTAATACCCAAGCTCTCTTGGAGGTCAGCCCTGGGAAGCAGCAGCAGTGGCAAGAGGTCAGCAGCTCAGTGTCTGGGTTGAGCATCCCAGCCAGAGCTCTTCCCCAACCCAGCCACCACTCTGAGCCTTCCACACAGGGTCTGGCTAGTCCCAGCTCAGCATCACCCATGGTATCACCTTAGTGGTTCTCAGACCCTTCTTCTTCTCCTTCTTGGCAGTGATCCACTTGCAGCTGTAGAGGCAGAGCAGGCAGGTGGCACAGGGGGAGCAGCAGCCAGGGGGGTCTGCCATAGCACCACTGTCCCAGACCAAAGGTCAGGTGTCCTGTGGGGTACACATGCATTGTGTTGGCACAGACCTCTCAAGACATGGGGATAGGACACTGAAGCATTCTCCATCCAGGTACCCTAGCAAGTGGCCCAGACCCCTGGGACATTAAGTGGGGCTGCTGGTTCTGTCCCAGGCAAGGCATGGTGCCAGGGAAAGATGCAACACAGGAT
>NW_008655093.1:2540-4797 GCF_000695815.1 Acanthisitta chloris
AACAAGATTTAGCAAGCCTGGAGCTGGCAGCCAGGACTGCTGTGCAGGCTCCAGGGGCAGGCAGCCTTGCCAGCCAGCTTAACAGCAACCTTGCACCCAGGCTCCCCAGCTGCAAGGACCATGCAGTCCCATGCAGCCTAAGGTTCCTGCTGTGCAGCTGTGAGTATGTGCAACAGCTTGGGAAGTTCCCATTCTGCTCCCTAAGCCCAGGTCCTTACTGATGCAGCACCATCCTGGCAGCCCTCTAGCTCAGCTCACACGCAAGGAGTCTCCAGTGGGGCTGGAGGAGCTGCAGCTGAGCAGACACTGGACAGCTGTTGGTCCAAGTGCTGTGGGGGGGGATGTGGTGAGCAGCAGTTACGAGGGGAACCCATTTCTACAGTTACAGAGCCCCAGGCCGGGTGCAGGGCTATCACTGAGCTCCCCAAACACTGGGAAGGGGAGAGGGCCAGGACACTTTGCTGTGATCCCTAGATTCCTGGTACTTGACTGGAGGAAGCAGGGAATGCCAAACAAGTTCTCCCTTTATCCACCCTGAGAAACCACATGTTTATGATTGCTTGTCCTGCTGTGGAGCTGCTCTTCCTCATCCCAACCTCCCTGACAGGCCAGGTACCCTACACAGCACTATCACGCCACAGATTAAGCCTGTCCCTTCACAACACTATCACCCCACAGATTAAAACTATAACCACTGAGCCAGGCCAGAGAGCCAGCTGACCACATCCTCCCAGCCACATCCTCTCCAATGTCAGGGGCAATGGTGTGCCCAGTAGAGCCCTGTCCCATTCCAGCCTGGACGTGGAGAGAAGGAGAAAAGCTAGCCCAGGTCCTCCCAGGCCAAGCCACCAGACCAGAGCAGTTCTACCATACCCTAGCTATGGCCAAGGTCAGTCTGGTCTTCCCCTGTAACAGGGCAGTACTCCAGCATGTCATCTTGCTCCCAAATACCACCAGTATGTGGGTCTCCAGGGCTGGGGCACAGAGTCTTCCCTAGGATCCACACAGAGCAGTGTCTGCTGGGGCACAACCCAAGAGCAGGACCTCTAACCTGCCCAGTCAGCTTCTGCAGGCTGGGGAAGGTCTGGGAGCTGGCATCAGCAGGTCCTGCCAGCCAAGGCACAGAGGATGCTCAGCAGCACAGCAGTGCCCCATATCTGACTGCCTTCTCTACCTTCTAGGGACCAGACCAGCAGCTGTGACCTGCTCAGTGATAGCACTGAAGGAGTCAGTCTTAACACAAGTGCAGGAAGCTGTGAGACCACGCAGTTTCCCTTCCTGACCCCTGCTGTCATGAGTAGCACAGGTACCACTTCCACCAGTGAGCAGTGTGCTCAGCCAGCATCAGCTGGGACTCACCCTGTCCCCTGTCACTCCTCACACAGGCACTGGCGTCATCAGCTGCCGGCTGGCTCCTGCACAGGGTAGAGTACAGTAGGAGTGGCCGC
The DNA here is from genome assembly GCF_000695815.1 of Acanthisitta chloris. Classification (NCBI taxonomy): domain Eukaryota; kingdom Metazoa; phylum Chordata; class Aves; order Passeriformes; family Acanthisittidae; genus Acanthisitta; species Acanthisitta chloris. Next base: position 3,989 of record NW_008655093.1, read on the forward strand.
GGGCACCAGCTGTACCTCGGTGCTCAGCTGAGGGGCAATCACTGCTAGGACTGGAGCTTGGCAGGGCAGTGGCACAGGACTGGCTACAAATCTACCCCAACGGTGCTATTTGGAGGGAAAATGCCACCCTGTTCCCCAGCTCAGAGTGGGACTGCAGCAGAAGTATCCGTAGTTATGGTGAAACACCCCTGCGCAGGGCACAGATCCCAAACAGAGCTGGGCGAGACATGCCAGCCCAGAAGTCCCTGTTCAGCTTCTGCTCTGGCCCCAAAGGGAGAGCAGCACAGTGGGAGCTAGGGGTCCATCAGAGCTGGAAGGAACCACCCTCCTTTAGCTTCCACCAAACAACCTCTGTAGCACACCTATGGCCCTAGCGTGGGAGACACCTGGAATTTGAAGGGGCAACAAACCTATTGCTACAGTCACCAAAAACAGCAGCATGCGCTTGCCACAAGGACCTCTGTGCCCCAGGGGTGCTGACACAACCAGGTGGCCTTGAGCAGGGCAAGATCCCCTTGCCCTGGGGGAGCCGAGCCAGCCCAGGCTGCATGTCACCGGGCAGGTCAGCAGGAGCCAATGCCTAGCCCTGCTGTCCCTTCCTAGCAGGAGGGAGGGCAGAGCATGGGCTCAGCATGTGACATAGGGTGACCCCAAAACAGCAAGAGCAGCACAGCCTGGCCCAGACCCCCCACTCCCAGCCTCATGCCCAGGCAGTCAGCCCTGGGCTCCCTGTTCCCGCTCTCCAGAGCGTGAGAACAGCACGGGCAACCCCTTTCCTTCCCCCTCCCAGATGCAGACGGGCCAAGATC
>NW_008655094.1:0-323 GCF_000695815.1 Acanthisitta chloris
CTTCATGTTGTTGTAGATGGCTCTGCCTTCCTCCACGGCCGCCACGATGGTGGAGAAATTGTCGTCGGCCAAGACCATCTCCGAGGCCGTTTTGGCCACGGCCGTGCCCGAGCCCATGGCGATGCCGATCTCGGCCTTCTTCAGCGCCGGCGCGTCGTTCACGCCGTCCCCGGTCTGCGGGGACACCGCCACGTCAGAGGAGGTGGAGTGGGACCGCTGGACCCACGGTAGATCCGTGGTGGAAGCCCCAAAACTCATCATGAAAGTGGAGGAACCCCAAAAACTACGTTAGATCCCAGGTGGACAACGCAAACACCAGAACG
>NW_008655095.1:0-1259 GCF_000695815.1 Acanthisitta chloris
GGATAGATGGGATGGGGCGGGATGGATGGGAGGGGATGAATGGGACGGATGGGACCGGGCGGGACACGCGTGCGCCTCGGAGCGTGGCGGGGCATGTTCTCGGCCCGTTTTCCCTGCCCCTTTCCTTTGCCCATCCCCATCCCATTTCTCATCCCCGTTTTTCTTTCCTTTCCCCTTTTCTTTTCCTTTGAGGCACTGGAACGAGTCTAGCCATGGGCAACGAGGGCAGCAAAGGGCTAGAGCACATGGGCAATGGCTGAGGGAGTTGGGTTTTTTCAGCCTTGAGAAGAGGCTCAGGGGTGACCTCCTGGCTCTCTGCAACTCCTGCCAGGGCCGGAGAGAGGTGGGGGATGTGTGTCCTGCCAGGGCTGCCGGGGGAGGATAGAGGGAAAGGGCTTGAGGTGAGGCAGAGTCAGATTGGATGTGAGGAGAAATGTTTTCCCTGTTGTGGTGTTGAGGCCCTGGGATATTGCCCAGGGAGGTGGTGGAGTCACCATCCCTGGAGGTGTTTCACAGGTGTCTGGATGTGGCACTGGAGGATCTGGTTTAGTGGTTCCAGCAGTGACAGGTTCAAGGTTGGACTCAATGATCTTACAGGTCTCCTCCAACCTTGATGATTCCATGACTCTATAGTGTGGCTCAGCCTCTCCTGAGTCCTGTTGCTTTTAAGCAGATTAACCTGCAGAGAAGATTTTAAGGATTATCGACCTGTTCATTATCAAATCCTGTCACTCTTGCAGTGGTTAAGAGACAGTTTCCAGGAAAATACAGTGTATTGAGTTTTATTTCTGACACACATCACTGAACTCCCATGATCAAAAAACCCCCACAAGTTTGGAAGAAGCACATTACCAAGCAATTATCTTCAGCAACCTAAATGAAATTCATTATCTCCTGTGGGTGCAGGTGTAGAGACACACCAAGATGTTGGCAAAGATTGCAATCAAACTTATGAAATTCAATAATTTTGAGATATTTTCATTATAACATACCCTGAAAACACATTGCATAGTCTCTGCATGATTCCAGTGGAAATTTAGTGTTTCCTGGAGAAGGGAATGAATATTGCAGAGCAAATTATATCAATGGAGGTTTCTTCAAGTGCTGCTCTTGGGGGAATCTGTAGGTCACAGTCCAGTGCCACTACTAGGCATGTGGGGATAGTCCTGATGTTGTTCCACCTGGGGGAAATGGGAGGATCCACAAGGGGATTGGCATGGAAGAGGCAGAGTTTGAACCTGGCACAGGTCACAGCAGGA
>NW_008655095.1:1280-3809 GCF_000695815.1 Acanthisitta chloris
CCACCCACCTGTGTCCTTGGTGCCTTTCCAGCTCAGCCCCATCACAGTCATTCCTCACTTTGGGGGCAGAGTGAGGCATTGCTCATGATACTCAGTGCCAAGTCCCTCCAACCTGTCTCACCTAGGCCAAAGGGACAGGGATAACTGCTGTATCCTGAGTTTTCAGAGGTGAAGATGTAGTTGTTGGCTTTTTCCAGCCATTTGAGTCACTGTCACTTGGCATCTGAGTGATCAGTGCTTGGAAGTGAATGAAGCTGTTGACTAATCTCTGAACTCTCAGTGCACAACTTCTGCCTCTGTAAACGAGGATGAGTTTGCTGTATCCTGAGTTTTGAGAGGTGAAGATGCAGTGGTTGGCTTTTCCCAGCCAAGAAAACAATAAATAAATCAGTTTAGGTTACTTCAAACACTCCTGGATGCCCAGCACTGGCTGCTTACATCTCATTAGGCTGAAATCTTCTTCCACAGCCACAATTTCTGACCACTTTCCTCCTGCTCTTTGTACTTCATGATAAATCCATTTTCAAGCCTCAACCACTCTGTACTGAGTTCCCAACTCTCAATTCTCAAACCTCTTCCAAAAGCAGCAATTTCAAGTTAGCCTCCTGCTTCCTCCTCTTACCTCTCCTCCCACACTTTCTCCATCTCCTCTTTGATGCAGCAAATATTTCTTTCCCCTTAAATTTTATTGAGACATGAATTACATGTCGCTCCCTCTGTAGCACTTTCGAGACATAAACCTGCCAAACTGAGCTGCACAAGAGGCTGAGCTAGGAAATAAGTGAGGTGGAAAGATGAAACAAAATCTGGATTATTAAATAAAAGTGCTGAAAACTGTAGCAGAATTCAATTTCCAGGCAGGATGGAGGGGTATGGATTTGCCAGGTCAATGCTTCCACTTACAGGTGGCGACAGCTTTTAGGGCAGGAAGGAGGTGATGAGGTTGAAAACATTCCTTACATAGAATTCTTCCTCTCTGCCTCTGGTGTTTCAGCTCAATCTTTCTCTTGCTCTTCCTTCATCATGCTCTTTCCTCTCTCTGTTTTCCCTTTCCTGTGTGTTTCCACATGCAGCTACTGAGTTGTCCCAGGTTGTTTGTTTATAATGAGCTCCTTGGTGCAGTGTCTTTGATGCCTTTCAGCCAAACGTGCAGAAATTGGTGTTACTCTTCAGCCTTTGGAAAAGGGAACAACAGTCCATCTTATTTTCATGATACCTGAGGTTCCATATTGGATAAATATCCCAAGCATCGGATGGAGCAGCCACCTAGGCTGGTGGGAAGTGTCCCTGCCCATGGCAGGGGGTGGATGAGATGATCTTTAAGGTCCTTCCAACCCAAACCATTCCTTGATTCTATGACTTATCTGCTACAAAATGGCATATCTAAAACTCACTCAAACCCCAATACATCTCTACCACTAGGCGTAAAGTCCATAAACACAGCTTGATTTTTATTCTCCTGGTGATTAAACACTGTGATTTCCATAGAGCACTAATTTGACTCTACTCACTGTATGCAATGGTTGCAAGCCCAAGCCAAACGAGCTCATGTGCGTTGGCTCGAGCACTGTGACGCCAGGAGTGCCTTGTGGAGAGGATCAATTGTAATCTCCATAATTGATCTGGTCCCTTAGTCATTCCTGGGGTCAGGCACACATGGTGCACAAAATAGAGAAAATGCTAAATGGAAATTCAGGGGGTGGAACAGCAGAATAAGGAAATCCAGGTGTGACCCAGCACTGCTGAGGACTCTGGTGCTGGGGAACACTGCTGGGCTCAAAATGCAGTTTTCTTTAGTGGATACCAAGCAAAAGCAAGACAAGGATTTGACTCAGATTTTGTTTAAAGTCTGCATATAGCAAAAAGAAATTAAAGTGATAAGTGGCAGATCAAAGAGAGTTGTGATCAGTGGCACAGAGTCTAGTTGGAGGCTGCCACCAGTGGTGTCCCCAAGGGGTCCATACTGGGCCCAGTTTGGTTCGACTTATTCATTAGTGACTTGGCTGAGGGGATGATCTTCGAGGTCTCTTCCTACCTTGCTGGTTCTGTGATTCTCCAGCTTCCCAGCAGAGTAGCAGCACACAGCAGCTGTGATTCTTACTGCCCCGTGCTGTGCCTTTTGGATCTCAGCAGAAACCACCGAACTCCTCCCAAATTCAGGGCTGAGGTGGCAGTTTCCTTGTCCCACAGGGTGGCACTGGCCCTGCTGCAGCTGGCACTGCATCTCTGCCAGGGAATCTGACAGCTCATGAGCTGGGATGCTGTGACAGGGAGCTACCAGAAGCCTCTGTGACTGCTGCCTTACTCCAGAAATTAAGAGCTCTGCTACCAGGCCTCCCTGTGCTCTGCTGACTATTTCTACCATGTTTGCCCAATGATGATCAAAACAAACCTTTCCTCACTGGGTATTTGTCAGAATAAGGGACTGGAGCACCTCAGGGATGAGAAAAGGCTGAGGGAGTTGAGGCTGTTCAGCCTCCAGAAGAGACACTGAGAATGGATTCAGGAATGGATTCAAGTCCATGAACA
>NW_008655096.1:0-7141 GCF_000695815.1 Acanthisitta chloris
TTAAATTCTATGATTCTATGCTTTTATCGTCTTTAAGAGATTCTGATACTCTCCCTACAAAGGCATTCAGTTTGGTATGTTCTCCTATGTTATTTAATATTTTAGGATGCAATGCTTTTTAAAGCTGACACAGTCAGGCAAAACTAATCTTTTATAAATATGCATCTCCCAGTGGAGCAGTTACACAATTTGATCCTTAAAAAAAATAAATGGTCCCTTTCCATATAGTTATTTGCATCATCCAGGTTTGTCTCTGGATTGTTTCCAAAGAAATCTATTTATGCTTCTGGTTTTAGTGTTTTACAACTTAGTGCTGTGCAATTAGCTGTGACAATTTTAAATCATCTGTTTATATTTTTAGTCTACAGTATGATGAAAACAGTGGCAAGTTTTATACTATTCCATGAGTAGTTAAACAGTAGTGCTGATGAGTTTTCACTTTACGTATCTCAGCCAGGACACCAGAGATGAGGAACATTGGTAAGACTGCTTTGTTTGGCAGCTGTGATGGTAGACTTCTATTGTAAGTGCCAGAGCAAAAAGAACTGATACAGTCACTGCAGCTCGGTGTCTTTTAATTTATTTATATTTGCAAACCATGGCCTTAGGTTCTACACTGTTGGGAATAGGAAAAGATGTACTAAAGCACCAAGCTTCTGAGAATTGAAAACCTTTTAATGTAAAATTAATTCATAGGTGTGTTTAAATAAGGCATGAACTTTGCTTTACTGTTTGAGTGAATAGAAACTGAATACAGATACTCTGTTGCTTTTCTGAGTCAAACCTCCCACTTGCAAATGTACTCTAAGTACTATTGTTTTAGACTTTAAAACAATAGGCATTTTCCATTTGCTAATGATGGAAATTTTAAAAAGTTTTTCTCTGAAATAGTGAAGACTTGTATTACCTGTACTAAAAATGGCAAACCTGGTCCATAGCTCAAAGTACTCTTTGCCTCACCTCAGTACCCTCAACAGTTCGTTTGACCTACTTCCCTTAATGAGAGAATCTTCGTGTTAACTGCTAACAAAAATTAAGCAAATCTCTTTATTTGTTCAAAACAGAATTCTAGATTTTAGTTTTAAAACACTGGAGAGCATTAGCTCCAAGCCTTTTTGAGAATTCACACACATCGCAATTCTTACTGCCTCACTGCTATAGTAGTGGGCAAAACCTTGTAATTCTCTTTTAAAATAATTATATCAGTGTTGCTAATTAGAATGTTTTGTTACAAAAGGATTTGGATTTGAGATCTAATGCTATAGCCCTACCCATTCTGCTGACAGTTTTCTGAAGCATTCAAATTAAGAAGCCTGAGAGTGTTGGTTTGCATGTGTTTCTATTTTTCTTCTGAAGTGGTAGCTCTGTTAGGGAAGTCTTTCTCATGTCTCAGTGAACCTGAAAGCTTTAATTTGTGTTGAACTTTGCTTTTCCCTATATTCAGCCCTTGGATCATGGCTCACATAGATTTGCTTGCAGGATAAACACACCAGTTTCATCATTAGTAGTTCAAACTATGCATTTTTAACATTGTGTGTATCAGGCATAACATGCTATATAAAATAAGCAAGTGGAGGTTATAGTCAGGTGGGGGTTGGTCTCTTCTCCCAGGCAACCAGCAGTAGGACAGAAGGACACAGACTCAAGCTCTGCCAGGGAAGGTTTAGGTTGGATATTAGGGAGAGATTTTTTTATGGAAGGAATGATCAGGCATTGGAATGGGCTGCCCAGGGAGGTGGTAGATTCACCATTCCTGGAGGTTTTCAAGATGAGACTGGATGTGGCACTTAGTGCCATGGTCTAGTAATGACAGTAGGGTTGGACTGGGTGATCTTTGAGGTCTCTTCCAACCTGGTTGATTCTATGATTAAGAGTTGGGTATTCGTTTGGGTTTGGTTTGGGTTTGGGTTTTTTTGAGCAATGTTCATAAGGAAGTAATTGGAGGTAGCAGAATTGGATGCTAAGGAGTAAAGAATGTAGCAGTTCTCAGTTAATTATGTTCAAAATTTCCCAGTTTAATGCTGGATTTCCTCTGCTATATATTGGCAACACTTTTTTAGCAAGGCATGAGTTTGTTCCAGCTGTCATTTCTGATGCTTTCCCTATCTCCCAACACACAGCCCCAGCACTCTGACAATTAAGTAGCTGTTCAGTCAAACGGGGGGATTAGCTGACAAATGGGAGGTACAGAATAGCTAGATTGTCTTCTTTAGTCCCTTTAGTTTCCTCCTCCTCCTCTTCCTCCTCCTCCTCCTCCTCTGCTTTAGCTATTTCTTTTTTTCTCCTGGCTGTTTCTCAGTACCTCTCACTCTAGTGGAATTAGAACAAGCAACTGGAAGGTGGTATCTCCCTTTCAGGGCTCAGTGCACCCTTTACCCAGAGGCATATCTGTACTGTCAGGCATGCATGGCTGTCTGCACACCTGGGGCTTACCTGTGCTTGTGCTCTCATCCACAGCTGTGCAGCCCTTGTAGAGATCCCCTTTTCAGGCACTTGCTAGGATGCAGTTCTGGGAGGGCTGCTGTGCACATCCTGACCCTGACATAGGTCTGAGCAGCACCTCTTGCTTATGGTCCCCAAGTGCACCTTTATACTGCATTTAATCTCTTGAGATTCACTTCTGGAAGCAGAGACCTGTTAGTTTAGCTGCCTTTCTCCTGTGGCTGATCCCCTTCTTCAACAGTACAGACCTTAAGCACTTTCTTTGTAGATCCTCAGCCTTGCTGTGGGGGCTCTGGTTTGCCATTCACCTCTCTGGGGATAGCTGGTTCATGTCATGCAAACAGGGACTTGATGTGCCATGGTCTGAGAAGCTAACATTTGTATTCTGCACAGCTCTTGTGTTTTTTAAAAAGCTTGTCAAAATGCCAGTGTGATGCTTCCCAGCTCAATGTTTTCTTGGCTCTCTGTGGTTTTTCCAGGGTTTGGGTGAATATTCCTTCTGCTTTCCAGCACAGCCTCCTAGGGACTCTACTTTTCAACTAAGTTTTTCCCCTTGAATGAGCTGTCTTAGTCTCTCAGGCCAGTCTCCTTTGACCAGAGCTTACCTGGCACGTAAAGAAACACTGAAATCTTATAGTTTTCCTCCTTTCTCAGTGCTTTCTATGAGAGTTTTCCACAGCTTTGAATTTTTTTAAGATAGAATTTCTCTTTGTACTTGTTTTGTTTCGCACTGCTAGCAATCCCTGTTTCTGCTCACACAGACCTCCTTTGGAGAAGCTGAATATAACTGGGTTTGTTACTTCAAGAAGAACACCTTAGACTGCAAGGTGATTAAAGGCATTTTTGTCTGACAGATACTTTCCAAGTACTTCTTGCTGGTATAACATGTTTTTTCTCCTTTTAGAAAATAAACTTTGGTACAGGTACTTGGTACAGGGATTCTCAGCTGCTGTAGGAACTCACTGAATGTAATTATAATGGTTCTATGAGACACGGGGTAAGCTGACATCCTATATGAAATTGCTTGTCAGTCGTTCTAGAGCTTGTACTTATCCTAGTAATAAAGTATTGATTAAACCTATCTGTGAGCACACAGATATATCAGAACTGATCATGGATTTTTAAATAGAATTACTTTCCATCATAAAACTGCCTTTTGAGGAATAACTTGCTAGTTTTGCACTAATGTCATTGTTCAAAGTAAAACTAAAAGCTAAACCTGGAGCAATCCACCCTAGCCTTGCAGATCTCCTTCTGCTCTGCCTCTTGTATGTTTAAAGACTGAATTCTGTGCTGCAACTGGTTTTACTTAAAAGCTCAGCACTGACAAATGCATATTATTTAGCAGCTGTACATATATCTTTTCATACTCCCCCCCACCATTTCCCCCCTCCTTTTGACATAGAGAAATAGGTATAATTTTCTGTTTCATACTGTGCCATACAGTAATGGCAGAGCTGAGAGAGAAGTGCTAAGTGGTTTTTGGTTCTCACTCAGGGTCATGTTGTAGACCATGTTGCATCCTTAAAGGACCAAAATACAACACAGAGCATGTATCAGGATGGCAGCAACATCCTTCATGTTGCTTTGGTGGTGATATCCTCCAGTTTATTTTGCAAATGCAACTTGTTCTAAATTCACAGATCTATGACCTAAAGTAGTAATGTTTCAAATGTGGCATTTATTTCTTTACTATTACAAAATGAAGCTACGGTAACGTAGTTTAGATTATTTCCACTGCTTCTGTGATTCAAGCAACACAATCCATTTTAACTCTTACATTTGACTTGTATTGCCAAAGGGTTTATAGGTTGCAGTATTGTTTCACTCTTGCATTTTAATGCACCCCCCAATCTGCTTTAAAATAGAAGTTCTGTGCTGTCCTAACCTTTCAAGCAATTATCAATAGCAATGAGATGATAGATATCTATTTTTGGCGTGTCTGGGCTTCTATTGTGTAGTTAAATTTACATTTACATACTTGCAGTTAGGCATTTCATGCTGATCTGTGTAGCTAACACTAGGGAAGCACGTGGTAAAAGGAAGTAGAGAAAAGTCATTGAAAATGGCAGGGAGAAAGTATTTGACATCTTCAAGGAATCTGTATTTGTGGCAGCTGGAAAGCAGATTATTCCACAGGTTTGAAGCAGCTTTGTCAAAGCTCATCTCATGGCAAATTGGAGTTTCACTAATCTAGTGAGCTGCTGCAGGTTTTAACATCAGTGACTTTGGATGACATGTTAGATAATGCTGAGCATAAAGTTGTGGTTCTAGAGTAATAGGGATATTGCTTTAGCCAGTAACAGTAGTTCAAAGCAACCCTTACACCAGACCAATGCTCTGTTGCCATAAGTTGCTTCCCAGGCACTGAGCATTTAACAGGAATAGCTGCATTAAAATGGATAATCCTGCTCAGTTTTGTAAGTACTTGCGAATACATACTCTTATGTTTAAAAAAAGGAGTGGCGGGGGCTCACAAACACAGTAGTGCGATGTTGAATGGATGCATTCAGAAAGAAAACAAGGTTTTGATTCTTCGGTCAGTGAGTGATTTCTGTGTGGTCTCTGAAATCCATGCAGTGGGTAGGTAGCTTAATTTGCATCTTTTTAGCCCTTGTAGGCCTCACTTAGTCAAAGCTTTTTATCTGACTTTCTTATCTCAAAGTGTTACCCAGAAGGACAGATGTTGGAGAACATCTCACCTGGGGAGGAAGGCCAGGGGGAAAAGTTTAATAACTCACCAGGGCATCCTGGATTAGAAAGTTCACCTGTGGATGGCTGTTGGAAGATTGTTCACTGAAAACAGCCCTTTGCAAAGTGAGGGTGGGGTAGTGCAGCTCTTCACAGCCTTTCCAATCAGTGGAAGGTTGGGGTGGAATGTTTATCCATATGATCTCTCCTTCAGTTGGGATGGTTGGACAATGTGCTTTTTGTGTGGCTCTGGACAAATCACTTAGTGTTTCAGTTTAGCTTCAAAAACACTAGACAGAAAAAACCTTACAAATCAGAAAATATCTGAGGGGGTGGGATCAAAGAAAGAGCCAGACTCCTCTTTGTGGCATGCAGTGACAAGGTAGGAGACGATGGACACAAAACTGCAACACAGGAAATACTGTTCAGATTGGGCGCTCTGAAGAGTAGTCAAAGACTGGCACAGGTTGCTCAGAAAAGTTGTGGAGTCTCCATCCTCAGAGGTATTGAAAAGCCAACTGGGCATAGCCCATTTGGAGCAACCTCACTTGGAGCAGAGGGGATGGGCTAGAGATCCCTTTCAGCCTCAACAACTCTGATTCCTTGAATGTCTTCTCCAATATGTCTACACTATCACCCAGGCTAACTTCACATTTTAAATTTCCAGAATACTTCACAGAAAAATATCCTTTTCTAACACTTTATGCAACTTTTATTTCCTGCATATAAAGATTGTAATTCAAGATAAGCAGCAGAGCAAATATTAGGTAATTGAATTGTATCTCTCCTGGCATCTGTCAGGTTATTGAGTCTTGCTGGAACCAGTGTTATCAATATTTAGATCTGGATTTTAGATGTTTAGTTGTCTGATTAATCTGTTTGTATCTTAGAGCAAGAGATATTGTATGTGGGAGCACACCTACACTAGTTACTAAATACTTGTGCCAATTCTTATTTGATATCCAGCATCATTAAAATTCATGGTTGTGCCATCTGTCCTTTCCATTGCTTGTCATATGAGTGGTCACATGAATGTGTATTCAAACTGTGTCACAAAATATTCCAAGGAAATGCTGGACAAAGAAATATGGGAAAAATATTACTTTGTATTCCTAGGTTCTGTTACAAATGTATTTTCTGGATGGCATTTAAACCATTGATTTGAAGTTAATGGAGTGTTGTATAATCCCATGGCACAATGCTTGAAGAAAATAATGTGCATGCACAGTATGAGAGATCAAAGAAATCTGTACTGAAGCTGTTAGAACATCAGTGCTCTCACTAATTCTTAAAAACAGTATTTTTACTGTTTTATAACAATTTCCTCTTCTGTATGATGCCCTAGGCAAGCCTGATAGGAATCATGATATAGTCCCACTGTGTTACAGTGGGATATTTTTCCTGAGGATGTTCTAAATGGCTGATTCAGGCAGGAGGAGATCTTGTTTTACTACTACCTTAACTTTGGGGGGAAATAAGATCTAAGGAGTCTGTAAGATATAAAGAGTGTAGAATCACAGAATCATTAAGGTTAGAAAAGACCTCAAAAGTCTTCAAGTCCAATTGTGTTAACCCAGCACTGTCATCTTCACCACTAAACCATGGCCCCAGGTGTCACATCCACACATTTTCTGAAAACTTCCAGAGATGGTGATTCCACCACTTCCCTGGGCAGCCAGTTCCAATGCCTGACCACCCTTTTGGAAAGAAACCTTTCCTAATAATTCAGTCTAAAACTCTCCTGGTGCAGCTTGAGATCATTTCCTCATTCTGTTGCTGTTTTTCTGGGTGAAGAGACCAACCCACACCTGGCTACAGCCTCTTCTCAGATAGTTGTAAAGAGCGATAAGGTTTCCCCGAGCCTCCTTTTCTCCAGACTAAACACCCACAGCTCCCTCACCCACTCCTTTTAACACTTGTGCTCCAGATCCTTCAACAGCTCTGTTGCCCTTCTCTGGGCATAGCACCTCGATGTCTGTCATGTAGTGAGGGGCCCAAAACTGAGCAC
>NW_008655097.1:0-1571 GCF_000695815.1 Acanthisitta chloris
GCCCAGAACTGCACACAGTACTCAAGGTGTGGCCTCACCAGTGCCGAGTCCAGGGACAGAATCACCTCCCTGGGTCCTGCTGACCACGCTGTTCCTGATCCAGGCCAGGATGCCATTGGCCTTCTTGGCCCCCTGAGCACACTGCTGGCTCATCTTCAGCTTTCTATCTCTCCAAACTCCCAGGTCCCTTTCTGCCTGGTGCTCTCCAGCCACTCTGTCCCCAGCCTGGGGACATGGGATTGTTAGGTACAAAGTGCAGGACCAGCACTTGGCCTTGTTAAATCTCATCCCATTGGAATCAGCCCATCTGTCCAGCATATTCAGGTCCCTCTGAACAGCATAAAAATATTGCACGTAAAAATATCAAATATAGCTTTCAAGATAACTATATCCATTTTCAGAATGATTTTCAATAATCTTATTCTATTGAGTCTTAGTTCTTCTGCATACCAGTGCCTTCATTTCCTGCTATGAGCAAATGTGACACGTTACTCTCAGCCTCTCCAATTTAGAGACAAGGATGTCATGTGGGACAGTGTCAAATGCTGTACACAAATCCAGGTGGATGTTGTCAGTTGTTCTTCCCTTCATCACCAACTCTAACTCCATCATAGAAGGCCAGTTTGTTGCGCACAACTGGCCTTTAACGAAGGCCAATTGGCTGTCACCAATCACTTTTACTTAAATGAAAAATTAAGTTTGATAAATTGCAACACAAGGTCTTCTCTTAGGTTAGATTTTATTTATGCATTTTATGAACTCTTAAACACTGTTTTCGGAGAAGTCTTTTTCTTTCTTTTCACTCCTTGTGAATTGATAAATTCTTCCATATCTTTTGACTTACTTGGATCTCAGTGATTCAACTACATGTCCCCAGTAATCTGCATCTAAGTTTTTAACTGTGTGGGTAGGACAGACAGACTTTTTTCCCTATGTTGTTTTGTTTATTGTGTCAGAAATACATATTGTAATCATCAGCAATGAATTTGCTGTGTTGATTCAGGGGAACACATTCTATTATCAGCCTGGTTCAACACTCTGGAAGCATCAGACTCTTAACTCTGTACATCAGTCATGTTGCTTCACTTCATGGAAGCATCTTATGTGCACAGTAGTTCTGTGCGAGGGACTGATGTCTTTAGGACATGTCTACAGAAGAATGTGAACGGCTCTAAGCCTCCCTTGTCTGGTTCCACCCTCCTTTCACCAGGCTTAGGCATCTGGGAGTGGGAGTGAGGACTGAGTCAGACCAGCCCAGTTTAGCTTCTGTTGCCATTGTCCAGCACCTTTAATATAGGTAGTGACTGTGGTAATAATTATCTTGCATTTTAGACCTTGGATAAAAAAGGCTTGTTTTGGGTTTTTTTTTTTCAAGATAAGGATATGAAAAGTCGTAAGTTGAGGAATGTTCTTGTGCATATCTATCTGATGGAAGTGAGAAGGTGCCCTTCAGGTTAAATAGTTAAATACTGGGCGTCCTGCTTAAAAGTGACTTTATAAGCATTATATTAATGAATATAATTAATTAATTATATTTGGGTACCAATTGAAAGAAGGGAAATTTAGATTAG
>NW_008655098.1:0-464 GCF_000695815.1 Acanthisitta chloris
GGTACTGGGCCGGGGGGTAGGGCTGAGCCATCGCGTCCGGCGGAGCCGTGGCGTCCTGGTTACCCTGCCGAGAGAGCGGCACCGTCCCCCTTAACCGCTGGCATACCTGGGTTACCACCTGTCCTGGGATGGGGTCCTGGTCCCTGCAGCCAGACCCAGGTCCCCTCACCCCACCACACTGCAGCCTTTGGTGTCCCTCCCAAACTTTGGGCTGTCTCTGTGCCACGGCAGCTCTGGGGTCATGTTGCCAGCAGCTGAGCCCCCATTGTCTCCTACTCCAAGGCTCTGCCTGCCTAGTGTGTTGGGGCTGGGTAGGAGGACGGAGATCCCTCTGTGGGGATGAAGTCCTGAAGCTGGTACATCCTTCCCCTGTTTTGAAGCCCAGTGTGAGGTAAAACAGAGCCTGTCTGGCAGCATCACTCTGGAGGGGCTGCACAGCACTGGCACTCGCTGGCAGTGACCCC
>NW_008655098.1:517-800 GCF_000695815.1 Acanthisitta chloris
AGCAAATGGGAGTGGGGCTCGGCAGGCAGGCAGGGATGCTGATGGCCCCTTGGCAAACACCAGACAGGGATCAATTAACTGCTAAATATTTGATTAGGCCCTTTGCTCTAACACAGCTGACCTGGCCACCCTGGTCAAACGGGGTGAGCTTCACCCACATCAAGGGCTGCTGGGGGATTGCATGGGGCTGGGAGTGCAGGCTGTCAGCCTGCATCTCTCCTGCACGCCCATCCATCCACCCGCTGTCCATCCTCACAGCCCAGCGTGCACCTGTGGGCTCTCC
>NW_008655099.1:0-340 GCF_000695815.1 Acanthisitta chloris
GGTCCCTGAGGTGATTTTTGGGGTCCCCGAGGTGATTTTTGGGGGTCCCAACCATCACTGACCTTGATCTCATCTCCCTCGGCGTTGGCCACGCCCCCAAGTGGGCGGAGCTCGGCCAGAGCCAATCCGCAGAGCCGGCGCCGCTCGGGCGGGGCCCAACAGCCCAAAGCCTATTGGAGGAGAGACAAAGGGGCGTGGTCAAGACAATGGGGGCGTGGCCAACCCAATGGAAGACATCCCAACCCAATGGAAGATGACCCAACCCAATGGAAGACGACCCAACCCAATGGAAGACGACCCAACCCAATGGAAGAAACCTCAACCCAATGGGAGATGACCC
>NW_008655100.1:0-425 GCF_000695815.1 Acanthisitta chloris
TTCCCATGCCCACCAAGACCCTTCCCACTCCCACCCACCACGGGGTGACCCATGGGTGGGACGTACGCGCTCTCTCCCGGGGGCTCTTGGTGCTGTAGACCGAGCTGGGGTTGAGATGGTTGAGCTGTGGCTCCAAGAAGGCGACAGGCATGGCCGCGGCCAGGCGGGCCAGGCACTCCCCCAGGGCTGGACGTTGTCTGGGGGGACATTGGGGTGTCACCCAACGTCACCCCAGAGCACCCAATGTCACCCTAGAGCTCCCTATGGCACCCTATGGCTCTCTAGGTGTCCCCATGGCCATGGCCAGGTGGGTCAGGCACTCCCCCAGGGCTGGACAGTGACCCTCTGGTCATCAGAGGGACATTGGGGTCACCCCACAGCACCCAATGTCACCCCACAGCACCCAATGTCACCCTACCGCACCC
>NW_008655100.1:1293-2044 GCF_000695815.1 Acanthisitta chloris
CAATGTCCCCCTAGACCCCCCAATGTCCCCCTATAGCACCCAATGTCACCCTAGAGTTCCTATGGGTCCCTATAGCCCCCTATGGCTCTCTAGGTGTCCCCATGTCTGGGGGGACATCAGAGTGACATCAGAGGGACATTGGGGTGTCACTGGGGTCACCCCACAGCACCCAATGTCACCCTATAGCACCCAATGTCACCCTAGAGCACCCAATGTCACCCTATAGCTCCCTAGGTCTCCCAGTGTCTCCCCCTGGTGGCCACGGCCAGGTAGGTCCATCCCCCTCAGGTCTGAGGTCCTCCCAGGGTTTCCCTCCCAAATTTTGGGGTGTCCCCCCCGATTTTTTGTCCCCCTCCCCAGGTTGGGGTGCCCTCACCTGTCGACGTGTGCCCCGCGGGTGGTGCCCAGGCTGTAGATGCTGCACAGGATGCGGTAGCAGGAAACCTGCACGTCGTCCACTGCGGGCACAGGGACAGCCCCCGGGGCCACCAGGGTCACCCCAAGGTGGCCCCAAGGGTCTCAAGGGCCCCAAAGTGTCCCTGAGGGCCCCAAGGTGTCCCCAAGGTGACCCCAAAACATCCCCATGAGCCTTGGCCCTCCTGAGCTCTCCATCTTCTCCAAGGTGTCCCCAACATGTACCCAAGGTGTCCCCAAGGTCCCATGTCCCCATCACCTTCCCCATGTCCCATGTCCCCTGTGTCCATCACCTCCCCCATGTCCCCAAGGTGTCCCATGTCCCATGTCCCCATCA
>NW_008655101.1:0-569 GCF_000695815.1 Acanthisitta chloris
GATGGGATGGGATGGGATGGGATGGCAAAACACATGGGGACAGCTTACATGGACACAGGGACATGCGCACACGTGGGAATATGGATGCACATGGACACGTGGATGCACATGGACACATATGGACACAGACTCATGGATGCAGACAGACATAGGGACACATATGGATGTATATGGACACATGAACACACATGGACACATGGACACACATGGATGCACATGGACACAAGGACAGACATGGACACATAGACATGGACACACACACACACCCACTTAGGGACACATATGGACATACACACATGTGGACACAGACACAAGGACAAGGACACCCATGGACACACATGGATACACACGGACACGCTCTCATACATGTGCAAAGCCACGCGTCCTCCCCTGACCCCACACGCATGTGCAGTGACATCACCACGTGTGTCACTCACCTTGAGGTTCTCCTGCATCTGGCTGGGGAAGAAGAGGTCCAGTCCCACCTCCTTCCTGCAGAGCAGAGAATCCCAGGAATGTCAGCAGCTCTGACGGGACTCACAATCCCAGGGAGGGTGGGGGTGGCAGGG
>NW_008655102.1:0-1447 GCF_000695815.1 Acanthisitta chloris
TCCTGGTGACCTCAGGGTGGTCATTGTGACCTTAGGTAGTCCTGGAGTGACCATGGTGGTCATCGTGGCCCCAAGGTGGTCATCATGGCCTTAGGTGGTCCTGGAGTGACCATGGTGGTCATGGTGGTCATCACGGCCCCAGAGTGGTCCTGGTGGCCTTAGGTTGGTCCCGGTGACCTCAGGGTGGTCACTGTGACCTTAGGTGGTCCTGGAGTGACCAAGGTGGTCCTGGTGGCCCCAGTATGTCCCCATTGATGTCCCCACTCACCATGGCTGAAGGTCACTGGAGCCACTGGACCAGTAGAAGCAGCACCTGGAGAGGATGAGGAGGTCACTGGGAGCCTCCCAGTCTGTACTGGGATGGGAAATCCTCCCAGTATGGAGGGAATGGTCACTGGTCTATACTGGGACAGGGATAAAGGGACAGAGACCCTCAACACCCTCCCAGTATGGGGGGAATGGTCACTGGTCTATACTGGGACCTCCCCCTGCCCCAGTTCGGGGTCCCTCATCCATACTGGGGTCACTGGTCTATACTGGGACCTCCCCAATCCCCAGTTTGGAGTCCCTGATTCATACTGGGGTCACTGGTTTATATTGGTCTATATTGGGAACTTTCCCCTCAACCCCCAGTTCAGGATCCCTGGTCCATATTGGGGTCACTGGTTTATACTGGTCTATCCCGGGACCTTCCCAACCCCCAGTTTAGGGTCACTGGTCAGCACTGATCTATACTGGTCTGTACTGGTCCACACTGATCTATATTGGTCTATACTAGTCCGCACTGACCTATACTGGTCTATACTGGTCCACACTGTTCTATACTGGTCCGCACAGACCTACACTGGTCTATATTGGTCCACACTGTTCTATACTGGTCTGCACTGATCTATACTGGTCTATACTGGTCCGTAACGGTCTATAGTGCTCTATACTGGTCCGCACTGCTCTATAAGGCTCTATACTGGTCCATACTGGTCCGCACTGCTCTACAAGGCTCTATACTGGTCTATACTGGTCCATACTGGTCCGCACTGCTCTATAAGGCTCCATACTGGTCTATACTGGTCCATACTGGTCCGCACTGCTCTATAAGGCTCTATACTGGTCTATACTGGTCCATACTGGTCCTCCCCCCAGTCCCGCACTCCGCACTAACCTCTTCCGAACTGGCCGCTCTGGCCCCGCCCCTTACGTCCCTTACGCCCCTTACGCCCCTTACGTCTCTTACGTCCTTTACGTCACCGGGCGCTGATTGGCCAACAAGGGACGTAGGGATGACGTAGCCACGCCCCCTCGTGCGGCGCCGTAAAGAGGAGGAGACACTTTACGGCAGCTCATGGCGACGGTTACCATGGCAACGGTGCCCTCACCTGTGCCCCCATCACCTGTGTCCCCATCACCTGTGCCCCTGCCCATTTCCCTGTCCTGTCCCCAGGGGTGGCAG
>NW_008655103.1:0-10860 GCF_000695815.1 Acanthisitta chloris
CTCCCTGCGGCAGGAGACCCTGACCTCGCTGCCGGGATACCACGGCACTGCCCGTGACCCCGCAGTGCCGCCAGTTTGCTCCCTGGGTGCAGGAGCTCGGATCCCACGGCACCATTCCTGCGCTGTCCCGAGGAGACTCTTCCCTTCGCCTCCAGTGTTGCTGCTTCTCTCCCTTTGTTTCAGAGCCGCCTTTTAGCTACCCCAGCGCTCAGCCATCCTCCTTCAGAAGCTGCTGAGACGCTGCTAATTATCTCCCTTTTCGCTCCCTCTCTATCCTCAGACTTGCCAAATATTTGTGTGTATACCACCCGCACCCTCCAGGCAGAAACTGAACACATAGTTACAGGTGTATTTGGTCCTGCCCAGATACTCATCTAGTGCAGGATTTTTTGCTTCTGAAAATGACTGAAAACAGATGTGTAAGAAAACGGATAATAAGGCAAAAATGTGATGAGGCTTCATTCAGTGGCGTGTGCTGAGCATCTTGTGATTTGCAGGTTAAGGGCTTCCTGGGTTAGGATAGAGATGTAACAGCAAATTATTATTTTTGTTCAGTTTCCATGGCATCATTTCTTTCCACTTGATTTCAGCACGGCATCTTCACAGCCTTTCCTTAGTAGTGCAGGAGATGCTACATCATCATTTTCTTACCTCCTTTTGCCTTTGTTTCCCTTAAGTAGGAGCAGATAGTAGGCGCCTGTAATGGAAGCTAATCGTTTTCCTTAATCCTGAGGCTTTGATGGTGTGTGTGTGCTATTCTTTTGCATATCAGAGCAGTGGAGTTGGCAAGCACTAAATATGCCACTGTGGCCAGATTAGTAAATATGTTTGTATCTCCACAGGAACTCTCAGTGTTGGAGGACATGTGGCTGATCCATATTGCAAACAACAGCACTGTGCATTTTTAGGAAGTCTAAAAGGGGAAAGAAGCAAAGCACATATTGTCATTATTCATCCAAATGATCTTCCTGCTCTTCTGCTTGACCAGAAGAGCTTAAATAGCAATACTGGATTAAGAAATGAGGAACTTGTAGTTTTTAACAATTACAGCCATGATCACTGCTCCTTCTACTCCATTTTGCATTCCCTACAGAAGTTCTTAGCAAAGTAAATGGAGTTTGCAATTGGTGTTCAGCACAGTGAAGTTACAAGCAGCACATCCTTGCATGGTATGTCCCTACATGTCAATCTGCTAAATTTCATACTGGAAAATTATCTAAAACCTTTACAATTGATTCTAACCTGTATTTTCAGGTTTGCATTTTCTAGGATGTGTCTGTCACGAAATGTTACGTTGAAATAGTTTGAACACACTGCAAGATACAGTGCTCCCGGTTTGTGCTGTGTTCAAAGATGCTTTTGTGATACAATTTTCTCCTTCTGTCTGGTGCAGTGAATGCTGGCAGAGAGGCTTCACAGCTGAAAGCTGGGAAAGGGAGCTCAGGGAATTACAGTGCCCGGTTGTGGCAGAATGAATTGCTTTCCCACTGACAACAACAGTGTTTCTGACTGGGCAGCAACCATTCAGGGTGGAGTAGCACAGAATTTATTTGCCTGCATCCATCCAGAGCGGCAAGATCCAAATGTATGTTATATAGGGCATTTATCATAGGAGGCAATGCCAGTTTTGTAAAACACAAGTGAACGAACTGAAAGCTTTTACTGCTTTAAGGCTGAGGAGTTGACTGCAGGATTTTTAGGCTCAGCAGAGCAGCTCTACTTCAGTATATTGAAGCACCAGGCCAGCCTCTTGTATTTGAAAGTGGTGGTGTCTCTTGCCCAGTTTCTCCTGGATCCTGGAATAACCACAATGTTAGGAATACAGAGTGCTGTATTTCATCACTGTTCCGTGGTGGTACTTGGTGAACACCTTCAGACAAAGTTCCTCAGACATACAGGTGACAGAAGTTATGTGGCTTGTTTGTTGAGGTTCATTAACTTTCTCATAGGAAATTCTCAGATTCACCCTCTTGATTTGCCTTGGCTGCTTCAGTGCTACTTCCCTTAACTTCAGCTGTGAAAAGATGTCTTTATTGTTGTGTTTCCTTGCAAGGACTTTGTTAGTTCGTATCTCTCCCTGGAAAGCAAAGTTGCCCAAGGGCTGTCCCCAAGTGGCGCAGCTGGTGTTGCTGCAGCGTGGTGTCCTGAGGCTGCCACGGCTGTGACTCGCTGTGTGTTGCAAAGGACTGATCCTGTTGTCAGAAGTTGGGAGTGAGAGGTCATGGGAGTGGAATGCCAAGCAGTGTGGGGTGATTACCACGGGACCCCCAAAATACTACCTTCTGCAAATCCACCCACGTGAACCTAAGTGCAGGTTATGGCAGCAGAACTTCAAGCAAGCTAAAACATGATGTGTCAAGCAAAGAAATCCCTTACAAGGATCACAGAGTTTTTGCTTGTCGTGTTGGTTTTCATAGGAGAAAACAGAGAGCAAAGGATAGACAGTGTAAGAGGCTGTCCTTTCCTTCTGCCTGTGCTCAGCAGCCAGGATAATGGGTGCTGAATTTTACGTGCAGTCTCAAGACAACTGATTTATTTAGGAATTACAGCGATTGTTTCAAAATGTTCTTTTTTCAAGCTTGTTTATCCTGTCTTCCCTGCTCACACAGTGCCTTCCCCTCTGTCCAATTAGTCAGAACTTGTACTCAGACCCCATGAGTAGGCACAGATAAAGAAATAAAGAATATATTTCGAATTATCCAGGATGTTTTCTGTGCTTTGGGAAAATAAACATCATTGTCATCACTTACATACTTAAAAGTATTAACAACAAAAGGGTTTCTAAGAGACAGAAAAAATCCAAAAATGGTTGGAAGGGAGCCATCTTCAGTCATCAGGCTGTCACAAGCAGCACATAAACCACATCCTCGGAAGCTGCAAACACCCTAAACTGGTGTTTTGTTTCTGTTATCTTAGCAACGGTAAGTAGGAACAGCAGGGTCTGTGCTCACAATACACGCTTGTTATTTCTCAAGGAGACTGTGTAACAAACGGCTTGTTATATGTAACCTTTCACCCCTTCAAAACCTGACTCTTCTGATAAAAGAAAAAGCCAAGTAGTAAAAAAAACCAAAAAGCATATGCATGTACAGATACGCACATCACGGAACAGTTTATTTTCATTTTTGTTATATTCATTTTCATAATTTCAGTGTTTCCATAGCATTTAAAAATAGAAACAAGAGTCTCTCTCTCACCTTCCTTCCCAGCCCATAGGATAAGTACCTTGAGTCATCTATAGGGTGTGTGCACTGCCAGGGGAGCGGTGCCTTTGTACAGGAAGAAATTGCTGAGAACGAGAAGATGGAAAAACTGAGCAGGCAGCTGCCTGTGATAAGTCAGAGTTGAACTTTGCAGCTCACATTCCACTTGGGTACAACACATACCAGCCCTCGGTGCAACAGCAGGAACTGCTGTACCTACACAGCAAATCCTTACTGATATTTGCTCCATAAAAGAGCAGAACTTGGTAACAGCTGAAAAAGTTTGTTTCTTCCTTTATTTTTGAATGCAGAATTCTCCCTCTTCCAGGAAACTGAAACCTCTTCCCTGGCTCTGCCATCTTTTTTTGAAGATCTACACATCTTCTACAGCCCTGTTTCTTGCTATTCTTCATGCTTGTAGGGCCCATAGCTGAAAAACGTTGGCCTGGCTGGAACTGCCTGCACTCTAAGAGATTCCACACTCTGCATGTTTGCTGAAGGGAGAAAAATAAAACCCATGTACATTAAATCCCAAGAGGCAAACTGCCTGATTTTGCAGAGAAAGATACACCACTGAATTGAGGAGGAGCATTGTGATGACGGTACGGTGAGAAGTGGATGCTCTTTCATGTACACCAGTTGTGGACACAGACCTGCAGGCCTTGGAAAGAAGTCCCAACTCACCCATGTGAATCACATCCACAAACCAGGAGCTGTTACCTGCAGTAAAGATGGCGTGGATTTATCTTGATTTTCTCGTCTCCAGATACAGACATGTGAGCAGAGAAAGGAGAGAGATCTGGGAGATTTACCAGTTGTTTAGGAAACTTTCATAGAATCATAGAATGAACCTGGTTGGAAGAGACCCCAAAGATAACTGAGTCCAACCCTACCGTGGTTACTAGACCATGGCACTAAGTGCCACATCCAGTCTCATCTTGAAAACCTCCAGGGATGGTGAATCCATCACCTCCCTGGGCAGCACATTCCAATGCCTGATCACTCTCTCCATAAAAGATCTCTTCCTAATATCCAACCTAAACTTCCCATGGCAGAGCTTGAGTCTGTGCCCTCTTGTCCTTTTGAATCAGAACTAATCCTGTTCAGGAACCTTTTTTAATTGTTATTTTGAAAAAGATTGTGGCACCTCTGGAAAGAATTTGGACTTCAGGAATGAACTAAAGCCAGGTCTTTAATGTGTAAAGACTGTCATGGAAAAAGCAGAGGGATGGAGGGGACGTGTGGCTCACTGACAGAGCACAGGGCGAAGGCAAAACACACCACATGGACACGTGGAAGGGGAAAGTTATTTGTACAGCACAAGACCAGTGATGGGGAATGGGAACTTGAAGCAGTGGAAGGGGGGAGGACACCTCAGGAGGGTTGAAAGGCAGCAGGGGAGTATTCTGATCAAATTGACTGCTGAAAAAAGTGCCTTGGCAGAGACAGGTTTGTCTTTGTGGATTAATATGAACTGGGAAGGGGAAACAGCATGAAGAGCAACGTGGTGTCAGTTTTGAATCCTAACAATGGGAGAAGGAAGAATCTCAAAGAGGATTATGAGGCTGAGATGAACTATATTAGCATTTTAAAAGATATAATCTTTTGGGTCTTTTTTTTAATTTTACAGTGTTTTCTGGGGAGGT
The DNA here is from genome assembly GCF_000695815.1 of Acanthisitta chloris. NCBI lineage: Eukaryota > Metazoa > Chordata > Aves > Passeriformes > Acanthisittidae > Acanthisitta > Acanthisitta chloris. The sequence goes on from NW_008655103.1 coordinate 4,850, forward strand.
GTGTGTTTGTGCAGTTCTCAGTGTTTTCTCTCTCTTTTTTTGTGGTTATGATACTGACCACGAACAGCAGCATCATTTCAGCTGAGTGAGAGATCACATATCTTTAAGAAGGTAGCAGTGAACTTGAGTGCACTTACAGGGATGTGTGTAGTAATTAGTAGTGACACAGTTGGTCAGAAATTATTTTCCTTTTCTTTTTTTTTTTTGGTAAAATACAGGAGTAGGATTCCAGGCCTCCGCATTTTAGAAAGAAATAAAATTTAGATAACTATTAAAAAAAACTTCAGCAAAACCACTACCATACCAAACAACTCCCCTAAAGAACACCAATAAAAAATAGGCTATAGAGCTTCATCATTATGTGTAAATATACTACATAACGATTTAAAAGAGTTAAAGTGTTCCAGTATTAAAAAACCCCTTAAATTTCAAAATTACATCAGCTTTTTTTAATGGCTTTAGATAAAATGACAAGCTTCTTAATCCAGATGAAATTCAGCAAGAAACAAAAGGACACATAATATTACTAAAAATTGAAACTCAGTTGTTATTGGCAGCATCCACAAGCATTCATCCACTTGAAAAACAGGCATTCCTTAGAAGGAAAGCAGGGGAAAGCCACTGGCACAAGCCAGCAAAGAAAGGAAGATTCACAGAACAACAGTGCATGATTTCCCCCTCTAATTGCATCCCATATTTCTGTGTATAGATCAGAGCTAAATATAAATTTGCTATCAAGCTCTACCTGGGGCACTTACACTTCTCCTCGTTATAAGATGCTACGTATGATAAATAAAACAGCAACACTACAAGGACCAGGGTATTTGTGGAGTTGGGCGCCAACAAGTAGGGATTAACAACCACATTGGAAATAATGAACCTTGACAGATCTAGGGTTAAATACTTTAAAATTAGATCCTTCTGAAAGCCGAATCTTGTCGCTTAGCAACGGCTGCATGGGATGCTGCTGTCACTCAGAGGATGCTTCTCCTGGGAGTTAACATTATGCTCACAGAAAATGGGTTATGATTGGGTCAAGGTGACATCATGCAGCACAGCAGCATCATTTTTTAAGGTAGCATACAACGATCGCACTCAAGTTAATACCTAGATTGGTGTAGCCACTCAGAGATTTAAGGAAACATCTTTTCTCTTGAAATGGATCAGCTCCCCCTACACCTTACCTGACCCATGGAAGGGCTTACAGAGTCTGTGTCAAACAGCAGCTCATGTCTACTAGCACACCATAGTCAAACAGGTGGATTTTTAATCTTTCCAAATTACTCAGAACCTAAAGGGAAAAAAAGTCTGCTATTTGTGGAGGTCTGACTGTATTCAGAGCATGCAAACCTCCACCAGCAGTTTGGAAAACACACATGAAGTTTATGAGAGAGAATAAAATGTACCCACACTGAAAATAACAGAAAATTTAGTTTGCTGAGGTAATTTTAGCATTTCAAACAACTGGGAACCTAGCAAATCTTAGTAAGAAACCAAAATACCAAGTTAAATAATAATAAAAACAGCCTTTGAGGCATCAAGTCTATTTTTCAAAGGGATGCTATGTAAAGGCTGGTACAGGCACCTATAGAGATTTTTCTGAATGTCTTCCTGCCAGCTGCAAAGCACATAAGCACATTAGGTCTTCCCAGTTTGGTCTGATAGGGACCAACCTGCTTTTCTAGTCATGAAAGTACCCAAATGCTTAACTGCTACCAGTGTCTTTGGAACAGATACAGAAATTGGGTACTCAGCCCAATCTAGTATGCTGTCCATTGGGGCTTGGAAAGTCAAGATACCATGGAATTGGAGATGATGGCAACCAGCATAAAAGCAAGTCAGGTAGGTATACCTAATTTTAGGAAATTGGATGTCCTTCTCTGAATGTGGAAAAAGCACAGACAAGTCTTTCTTCCTTTATTTGGACAGGCTGCACCAAAAAGGAGCTCCTGGTGAGCCGGAAGGTTACCAGGGGAGATCATGAAGAGTCAGGATCATGACAAGTCTCATTAAATCAACTTCCAGATCATGAACCACCAACATTTTCTTGCCAACTGCGGCCTCACCGTTTGGCAGTGATAAGAGAACAAAGATAGGGATGTACTAGTTGATAACAGGATTAGTTAACTGCATGTGACCAGGTAAAGGCCATGACAAGCCTAGAGGATACCAGGCAAGAATGCTGCAAAGGCAGAGAAATATTAAGGGCAGGTTTCAAAGGGAAGCACTCTAACTCATGCATGTGCCAGCAGCCTGAATTCAGACTGGAACTGATGTACAGAAAAGTGGTTAAGAGGCATGAAGATCATGTCTTCCAAACAGAAACCAAATAATCTTGGTTTGTTTAATAAGTCAAGGGTTTAAGGAGGGAAATGATTACTTTTGTACTGATGCAATTGGAAAATAAACATGCCTATGTTTAATGAAGAGCTGTTTAAACTAACATTGGGAGAGGGTAGTTAATAATTTTATGTTAGCTGTAAGTAGTTTATAACTGTAAGAGCAGGTAGCTTTCAAGAGAGCCTTCTGGAGGAAAAGGGAGAACAAGAAACCCAACTGATCTGAAGAGATATTGCTTGCCATCTCAGATGCAAGAACAACCCTCATGGGCAGAAACAGGGAAGAGTTTTTGTGTCTAAATACTCTGCAAAAGTTCATTATGATAACATTGCTAAACTACTATGTGATTGCCTCTAAGTACACCAGATGTTTGCGGCTACATGTATTTACTCAGACTACTCAAATTAAGAATACTACAGATACCTTTAAGCTCAAATCCATGAAAGCATAACCATACACTATATCAAATTTAGACAGCCATTTTTTCAAAATAAATCTAATCTATTATTTCCTCAACAAATGTCCTTAAAATACAGCTGGTTTAAGTGTGTAATTGCTTTAGTTAAGGCTTTATTTTGAGAGTTGCAGCTCCATACAAAGGGTAATTTCCAGCAAAGTCATAACAGAGGAAAACACTCTTGGGAAATTTAACAACGACCTTAAGGTTCTCAGCATAATATAATGAATAACAATTAGAAAGATATCATTAACATATGATACATAGCTGCGATTTTGTCCAAACTAATTAGAACAGTTGTTCTCTTTATCAGTGTATTAAGAACATTAAGTCAAATATATTAATAGTGCATATATATTCTGTAATGTGTGATTTGATACGGTGATGAAAGCAAATCTTTTTAACATCAACCATATCACTTCAAGTATTGAGAAAGTTGTATTTCCATCAGATCCTACAGAGCAAGCTTAACTCAGTGATACTAGTAGGTTAAACAAATAAAAATAGAAGAGACAGACCAGGCACATGGTGTGATCATCGAGAGTGTCCTGTGCAGGGTCAGGAGTTGGACTAAGTGATCCTCAAAGGGTCCCTTCCAACTCTGATTATTCTGTGACTCTGTGTTTCTGTAACGCCAGCTTTTAATAGAGATAAGCATCATGTCACATCCTGTTTCCCTTCTCTGGTACTTCTGCCTCTCAGGCACTGGAAGGGCACACAGGTGTGTGTGTGTGCACTGGAGGGGAAAGCTGGCCCAAGAGCATCAGGCTGAGGAAAGTAGAACGTGGGATGGGGAATATTTATTTGTTTCGTGCTAGTGAAGGCAGGTGTTCCCACCTGTGTGCTTTCCATGTATAAAGAACCAACAGACATAGGAAATCATATCTATAGTAAACACAAAAAAAAGTCCAAACCAGGCCTATGAAGCTTTAGCCTGGGACACATTTTTTAAATTACCTGTCCTGTCTTAGGCTGTTGATCTTTTGAGGATCAACCAAGCAACTTGGCCACAGCAATACTGATACTTAACAGTAAATAATCACAGATGTTTCATCAGCAAAAAGATTCAGGTTACTTCTGTTTAAACAAATGCTTTGCACAGGAGGATAAATATTATGCAGCAGCATTTCAGCAATTTTCAAAATGCCAAAACAATGGTGAAGTTTCAGGTTAAAGGGTGAAAAGTTGGCCTTAATAAGATGCTCTTCAAATATTAAAAGCGAGCTGAGGATGAACCTGACTGTAAGCAGATCCTGGAATGGCCTGATAGGTATTTTACAGATGACTTCCACATGCACACAACCATCTTAACCAACCTACAATGAATGACACACTTGGCTTTTACACTGGTCCAATCTCATGGAAGAAGTTTAAAGGGGAAGGTGGAATACTCAGCACCATCTGAGAGCAGAACCAGGGTCTGTAGATAAAGAGAGAACACAGCGCTTTCTGTTTGGATTGCTGTTTATTTTAGAAAAGCCCCTTTGATCATCTGAATGAAAAATGTGGGCAGAAAAGTCACAAATGTTATAAAACAAAGTTTATTTTGAAATATTTTGTCATAATGAATTGCATCTCTTTGGTAAAAATAAAATTTATAAACATTTTAATTAACAGAGATTAGCATACAAAAAACTAAACTTCTGGAAATTGTCTTTAAAACAGGTAAAAGACTAAACCGGAGGAAAAAAGAGTTAGAATTGGTCACCTACTGGCAAAATTATCCTAAACAAACCCAAGGACATTGCTTATGCTACATTAGAAACAAGCTAACGGGAATGGTTTAAAGACAACTCTGGTTCATTTGATCAGAAAGCATTCTTACAATTCACTTTTAAATAAATAATAGTTACAATGAATCGGCAATTATAAAATGTTTTATACCATTATATGGCAGAAACATAATACTTTTAATTACGCACTTTTTAGTTTGAAGAAATGTACATTTATAAAACAGATTTGATAATGGCACTGGCAGTTAGGTGTGAAGAATGTGCTTTAAGATAAAATAGCAGGTGCAACATTTTAAATATTCTACCTTTTCTTTTCAATATTTTGACCACACCATTATTAACGTGTATGAGTATACATTGCTTTATGCAAAACTCGTACTTTTCAGGTTGAGGAAAAGCTGCAAACCACACAACTTCCATTTTACAGTTGAATTTTAAAACACTTGATGTGACTTTTGCAAAGCAGTAATTTAGGATTGGAATCTGAAAGGCCAATATAGGTTTGTACAGTATTCACAACTAATTTACCCTGAACAGAGCAACCTCCCATGTACACAAGTCTCATACACTTCTTCACTGCATTTAAAGAGTTGAATGTGGTTCATTAATACTTTTCTTGCCAAAATGTATCCAAGTCAACCATTGGCATCAACATTTTACATGTCACTAAAAAAACAACCAATCCAAAGTCCAACAATCAAAATAACTTTTAATTATACTCCATTTATACTATATACACCAGGGTCTCTAACTGAGGTGGCAAACAAACCCAAACCCATATGCTAGATATATAAGCAAAGGCAGGGCAGCTCTTCTCCCACTGCCAGGAGGGATGCTGCACAACTGAGCTTTCACCTGCCAAACACGCAGGCAGGGGCCTGGGACAACACAGTGGAACAGGTCAGGGGCACAGATCATCTGCCTTCTCCTTTGGAATCATAGAATGAACCTGGTTGGAAGAGACCTCAAAGATCATCGAGTCCAACCCTACCATGCTTACTAGACCATGGCACTAAGTGCCACATCCAGTCTCGTCTTGAAAACCTCCAGGGATGGTGAATCCTCTAGCTCCATGACCAGCACATTCCAATATCTGATCACCCTCTCTGTAAAAAATCTAATATCCAACCTAACCCTCCCCTGGCAGAGCTTGAGTCTGTGCCCTCTTGTCCTACTGCTGGTTGCCTGGGAGAAGAGACCAACCCCCACCTGATTACAACCTCCTTTCAGAGAGTTGGAGAGAGTGATAAGGTCTCCCCTGAGCCTCCTCTTCTCCAGGCTAACCCCCCCCAGCCCCCTCAGCCTCTGCTCATAGCACTTGTGCTTGAGTCCCTTCACCAGCCTCATTGCTCTTCTCTGGACCTGCTCCAGTACCTCAATATCCTTCCTGAACTGAGGGGCCCAGAACTACACACAGTACTCAAAGTGTGGCCTCACCAGCACTGAGTACAGCTCAGAACCACCTCCCTGGTCCTGCTGAC
>NW_008655104.1:0-1718 GCF_000695815.1 Acanthisitta chloris
TCCAAACCACGGGGACACCCTGGGACACCCCTGGGACTCCCCTGGATCCCTGGGACCCCCTGGGACCCCCCTGGATCCCTGGGAACCCCGAAGACCCCTGGGACACCTTGGGACACCTCTGGGACCCCCCCAGACCCCTGGGACACCCCTAAGATACCTGGGACCCCCCAAGACATCTGGAACACCACTGGGACACCCCTGGGACACCCCTGGATCCCTGGGAACCCCCAACACCCCTGGGACATCCCTGGGACACCCCGGGTCACCCCAGACCCCTGGGACACTCCTGGAACCCCCGTGGACCCCCCCAGACCCCTGGGACACTCCTGGGAACGCCCAAGACCCCGGGGACACCCGGGGACCCCCCAGACCCCTGGGACACCCGGGGACATCTCTGGGACACCCCCAGACCCCTGGGGAGCTCTCAGGGCCCTCCCGGGACACCCCCAGGATTCCCCCAGGACATCCCCCGACCTCTGGGACCCCCTGGGACCCCCAGAGCACCTGGGACCTCCCGGGAACACTCGGGACCCCCCAAACCCTTGGGATCCCCCACACGGGAGGTACCACAGGGGGTGAGTGACAGGTGATGCGAGGTGACAGGATGAGTGACAGATGATGGGAGGTGACAGGATGAGTGACAAGTGATGGCAGGTGACACAGGGTGAGTGACAGGTGATAGGAGATCACACAGGGCTAGTGAAAGGTGATGGGAAGTAATACAGGGTGAGTGACAGGTGATAGGAGGTGACACAGAGTGAGTGACAGGTGATGGGAGGTGATACAGGGTGAGTGACAGTTGATAGGACACAGGGCTAAGGTGATGGGAAGTAATACAGGGTGAGTGACAGGTGATAGGAGGTGACACAGGGTGAGTGACAGGTGATAGGAAGTGATACAGGGTGAGTGACAGGTGATGGGAGGTGAGGTGATGGGAAGTAATACAGGGTGAGTGACAGGTGATAGGAGGTGACACAGGGTGAGTGACAGGTGATAGGAAGTGATACAGGGTGAGTGACAGGTGATGGGAGGTGATACAGGGTGAGTGACAGTTGATAGGAAGTGACACAAGGTGAGTGACAGGTGATGGGAAGTGATGACAGGTGATAGGAGGTGACATAGGGTGAGTGACAGGTGATGGGAGGTGATACAGGGTGAGTGACAGTTGATAGGAAGTGACACAAGGTGAGTGACAGGTGATGGGAAGTGATAGAGAGTGAGTGACAGGTGATGGAGGTGACAGGGGTGAGGGACAGGTGATGGGAAGTGACACAGGGTGAGTGACAGATAATGGGAGATGACAGCGGTGAGTGACAGGTGCCAGATGAATGACAGGTGCCGGATGAGTGACAAGGGCTGGATGAGCAACAAGGGCTGGGTGAGTGACAGGTGCTGGATGAGTGACAGGGCCGGTCATACAGTGTGAGTAACAGGATGATAGCTAGCCGGTGATACAGTGCGAGTGACAGGATGAGTGACAGGACCAGATGAGTGACACGTGCCGGGTGAGTGACAGAATGATTGACAGGGTGAGTGACAGGTGGCGTATGATTGACAGGATGACTGACAGCCCTCACCGCGGTGCAGCTGCAGTTCCCCCTGGCAGTGCTCACTCAGGAACACGGAGCCATCGTCCACCAGCAGCCTGGGGGGCACACGGGGGGACCCCAAAAACTCTGAGTGCCCCCCGGGACCCCCAAACCCCTTAGAGCCCCCCC
>NW_008655105.1:0-251 GCF_000695815.1 Acanthisitta chloris
CAGATGTAGCTAGATTAAACCTGAAAATTCATCCTCCTCGCAGCTCGGATGAGCAAGAATTTTAGGGGTGGTTTTCTTTTCACATTTTCCAGCGTTTCGTGTTACCGAAGGTGAGGCACCGCCGGTGAGCGTCCCTGCAGGGGGCTGCGAGGGGGTACACACCTTTGCTTTAAGTTATCTTACTCGGGAGAAAGGTGACAAGGTGGCGAGGGTAGTGCGGGACGGGTCGCCTCTCGGCGGGGGCGCCCCCC
>NW_008655105.1:296-7083 GCF_000695815.1 Acanthisitta chloris
GGAATGCAATTCAAGGGCGAATGTCGTCAGCACGGCATTAGCACATTTTTGTCATTAAACGTACTCGAGTCGTAATAGTTGTTTATATTTACAGGGCATTCTTGAACGCAAACCACATGCTCAAATCATCCCTAGACGAATGTGGAGTCGGTGAAAGTCAGTACTTTCCGAGGACAGTTTTGGTGACAAGGGCAGCTCGGGTCAAAAACAGTTTAGTTTGTTGTCACCTATTTATAGAGATGGAGAATCTAAAAAAAGCTAAAGAAAAGGGACGCAGAAAAATCTCAGAAAGCGTTGCAAATCTCAATCTATTTTTTTAAAATTTCTTCAGATCATTGTTAACACAATCAGTCTCTTTCTAAAAATATTGCTGTATGTATACACTGCATTTTAATATAAATCTAGATTTGAAACGACTCCACCATTTCAAAAGACCTCTCCAAAACTTTTCAACAGTTTCAATGTCTTACGAGGTTGTTAAAATTCTAATTTCTTTTTATTTTTTTCTGCAGGCAATATGGACTTTGACAAATGGATATTTTATGTTTCCTGATAATGCTTTTCATATTATTTTCAAATTTATTAATATGAGCTTTTGAAAAAATCTCCACCTGTTTGGTCTGTTGAAATCATATCTATTGTCACCCAACTCATTTCCATAAGAACAGCTAAATAAAGCAGCTATTCTGCAAAGTGGTCATCTGCACTAGCCAGAAAACGATTGATCTTAATTCTGAAGGACTCACAGGTGCTATTTAACATGTTACTTTCAATCTATACTATCTTTATAATTACTTTACCTATTAAGTGGCTTATGTACAACAAACATAAGCAAATACATGTACAATTTCTATTTAGGTACAATATGCCTTAAAACATAGATTCGTAGGTGGCTTATATTATTAATAATGGTATAGCTAAAGAAAAGAATAAATTCGTTCTAAAGCATTTTAAAAGGATTTGTGTCTTTTCCTTTATTTGTTTTTCAGCCAAGAGCTAAAGCCTGGCCCTGTTCTTTTTGAAGACAGTGGCAAAGTTCCCACCTACACCCCGAGGAGCCATGAAGTCAGTCAGAGTTTTTCCATAGACTTTGGATCAAGCCCATAGCATGAGTCAATTTAAGAAGTGATTAATTCTCTCATAGAAATGCACATTGCATTTGCTTAGATAACTACCTCTCAAGGATACTTTCCACCGCCATATTCTATGATCTTAAATGAGGAAATTCTCTAGTAAAAATTTCCCTGAGATGGGTCCAACTGTCCCTGCCCCCACCAAGTACTCACCTCCAGTTTGGGACTTGCTCTGGGTGGCACCACTCTTCTGCAAAACCATTCTTTTTCTCACTGTTCACCTTCCAACCCGTCTTCCCCATAATCCTCTAGCAAATGTATCTTCTTTTGTGAGAACAGAACAGTGAGATTCTGGAGAAGGAGACACAGGGAATCAGTGGAACCCCAACAGCAACACCAGACACAAAAAGAAAGACCTGCTCTCCCCATTCTTAAGTTTCTGGCACTAACTTCTCTACTTTCCTCACTCTGCAATCTCCTCAACCTCCCTTCAATGAATGCATAGATGAGTAGAAATGGCTTTACTGCCCTCTCCTACTTACAGAATACTCACCCATCCCTTGTTGCTCACTACTCATCAGAAGGAAAGGGTCATAGAATCATCAAGGTTGAAGGAGACCTCTAAGATCATTGAGTCCAACCATTAGTCTGTCATTCTGCTGTAATCCCTAAACCATATCCTCCAGCATCAGACCCAGATGCCTCTTATACTTCCCTTCCAGGGGACTCCATCCCCTCCCTGGGCAATCTATTCACAGTGCCTGACCAGTGTCAGGGTCACTTTGGATACAGTCTCTTTGGAAGAGAAGACTCTGGGTATATTCTGGTAACAAAAACAGCTGACTCTGCCCAAATCATCTGCTACAAGTTCCTCTAAGGACAACAATGGCCTCCAGCCTTGTATCCAGCACAGGGCAGGGGCAGGCACTGCATGGAGGATGATGAGGGCCCTTCTGCAGCCTGGCCACCCCAAGGTGCCCCCCAGCATCTGGTGCACGTATCTGCTGTACCTATTTCTCTCTGTTCAGACAGCATCAGCAGGGGGGAAAGGTGAGCCCCTTGCTGCATTTCCAGCTTGCCATCAGTCTGCACTACATGCAGCTTGGCTGGACCCCAGAGCCCGCCTGGGAATCTTCAGATCACATCTGTGTTTGATTACATCTGTTTGGAGCATCTGTTTATGTCTATCTGTGGTATTATAAAGGAATCTCCAAGGCCTGTTCTGTTATGTCATGCAAAAATGAAATGGTGTCAGGGAGTCAGCACTGCAGCACAGTTACTGACCCAGCAGTCAGCAGAGCAGACTGAGTGTGTGAGCAGAGCCCAGTGAGAAGCTGAGATGGGGCGATATGGAGGTGCAGATGTCTAACTGGGTTTTATCCACCTGATGCCAGCCCACAGACCCACCGACACTAGCACTCACTAACATTTCATCTGCAAAATCCGCTTGTGTTTCTGTGTGTCAAGAAAAGACACTGGCATAATTAATGCTTCCTCATTTCTTGCAAATCCCTACATTCCAAGAAACAAATAAAGCTGGGTAGGTTGGAGGAGTTTGTACAACACTTGTGTGTATTTCCCAAATAAGGACTTGGAAACCTGTGGTTGCTGGTCCTGGTGCTTCCTACTCAGATATAAACCACCAGTTTTGCCACCTCCAGCTGACACAGCAGTACTGGCTGGGGAAGGCCAGAGGGGAGGCAGTGAGGACAGAAGCCAGATAGAGCTGATAGAGCCCAGCATTTATTCATGGCATAATTGCAATTAATCTTGTCTTTTAAGTTGGTGTCAACTGTATCTAGTCTCTAGTTGCATTAACATGCAGTGTCTGGAGTCTTTTTTAACAAGCTCCAGGGATCTAACCAAAAATGCTTTAAAAAATGAAAAAGACACACAATGTATTCTTGGGAGCCCACACCCAGCTTCTCAAAACAGACAAAATTGATAAATTGACTGTCTGTTACAGAGTGAACATCAGGCCTGTGTGGTTTATGTGCTTCAGGATACTGGTACAGCTACGAGTACCTGTACACAGAAGAAGCATAAGAAAACATTTTACAGCTGAGCAATCTGAGACAGGGAACTAGCTAACAAGCTTGGAGTTCCAAACTATCGATAGCCCAGTATTAAATCAAATGCCATTTAAGGCTCAATTGTAGATCAAAACTCTCAACCAAAAGAGCTTTGTAAATTTCCTGAGCCTATGAAGAAGACAGGTGGAACTGTCACTGACACATTTTATCAGGTCCTGCACCAAGTCTATCCTCCTTTGCCTGTGAAACATAGCTTCCTCCATCAAGGCAGGCATTGCCTGTAACATCTGAAGAATGCTGCTATTGATTATGCAGTTTTGTTTTCTCACACTGCTAAGTCACAAACCTGTATTTTACCTTTCACTGCCAACAGCATTCTCTATCACAGTACAGTAATAGTGCAGGTTTTGTGATTTGATAGGACATAATTTAGTGTACAGTGAGCATTTCATCAAAGCCTGTTTTCACAGAATTTCCAATCCTGTCACTAAGGCAATGGTAATTGTGGCAGAGTTCACTAGCAAAATGCTGTCAGTAAGTCAATTACTGTTTCTGTGGATGACAAAATCTTGCAGGTGATGTACATGGTGTCTAAAATGTGCTCATTTCTTTCTATGTACAGAGAGACTTATTTCTCCTGGAAATAAATATGGTCTGGAGTGGAAGTACTCTTTTGTCACCCTCATTTTACTGCATGGAATTCACAGAATAAACTTCCCTATTGTTAGCTTATACTTTACCTTTCAGTGTCAACAGTGATGGAACAGTCCACTTCCAGAATTAGACAGGAAGCACCCAAGAGTGTTAGGTATAATGAGCTATAGAAGAAATAGTGTCCAGTGCTTGGATTGTAAGTCTTGTTGGCCCTGCCTTGAGAACTGTCTAGGTGTCTGTTCTGTGAATATAGGATGATATTTCATAGTTCTCTGTCTTTACTAGGGAAAAGATGCACATTCTGATTTGTCCCTTAAATACATCTTACATTTTGTGTAATGTTTTATATATGCATACGTATCTCTTTTCTGTTAAATCTCAGATTGCTTCTGTTGATCTTCCCCAAAGCTTCACCAGTTCATCCCTATTGTTCAGATAATACTGTCCTGAATGGAACATAACATGGCAGTGGAGTGGGATCAAATGAGAGCTATTGCAACTCTGTGACATAAACAAACATGTTAACACACTTTGGACTGGCAAAGCAATGTAGTGAAGAGGCATATCCACCCTGACATTCATTAGCTTGCCTGATTCTTACTATCTGTTCATGATTTTTTCATAGACATCTTTATGTTGTATTTTTTCTCAAACAAATTTTATATTTGAACAAATATTCATATTCTCAAACATAATTTCTACACAAATTTTAATGTCTCTGAATTAATTTGCTTCATTCTCAATTCAACATTTCTTAACCCAGTGTTGTTTGAAAGTATCAGTGATATGTATTGTATTCCCTCGAATTGTTAATGAAGATGCCAAAGACGATGTCAAATGCTGATCTCACTAAATATTCCTTTCTTGATTTGATACACTACCATTAACCTTGATGCTTTTTTCAGAGCCATTCAGACACCTTTCTGACTTCATGCATGCTTTCAGGAATTTAAAATTAAATTCTGAGTAAGATTTCACTATGAAACAATCTAATAAAATGCACATATATCTGCTGCACCTCTTTCAACATCCAGTTTTGTGAGTACTTAGGAAAATTAATGACTCCATGTCAGGATTCTCCTATGAGGAGAGGCTAAGGGAGTTGGGATTGTTTAGCCTGGAGAAGAGGAGGTTCAGGGGAGACCTTATCACCCTCTACAACTCCCTGAAAGGAGGTTGGAGTCAGATGGGGGTTGGTCTCTTCTCCCAGGCAACCAGCAGTAGGACAAGAGGGCACAGACTCAAGCTCTGCCAGGGGAGGTTTAGGTTGGATATTAGGAAGAGATTTTTTACAGAGAGGGTGATCAGACATTGCAATGTGCTGCCCAGGGAGGTGGTGGATTCACCACCCCTGGAGGTTTTCAAGATGAGACTGGATGTGGCACTTAGTGTCATGATGTAATAACAACAGTAGTGTTGGACTCAATGATCTTTGAGGTCTCTTCCAACCTGGTTGATTCTATGATCCTATGATTCTATGATTCTATGAAATCCACAATAAAAATAATTTTATATCTGAAAATACAGAATCATCTAATCAAGAAAGGCCAACTTTGTGGGGAAAGAAGGGGAACAAATTCTTGCTGGGATCTGTGCTAAATATTTTTAATTTTGTTTGGTGAGTATCTCACCCTGTTCCTCTCAACATCAGTGGTTTCTCTCTTAATGGACTGATTTAAAAATGAACTGGCTCTTAACATCCCACTTAGAGAAGGCTGGAAGAAGCCCTCCAGTCATCATTCGACACAAGGGAAGGAGACAACCTTCTTCAGAAAGAGGGAACATAAAAAATCCTGTAGAATAGCACAGAAGCTTCTGTATTGTTAATGAGTGGAGTGTTCCCCATTTAGCCACATGACATAAACAAGGCAAAGACAGTAGACAGAACAGGGTGCACATCTTCTGTCTGCAAGCACTAGCTTTAAATATACAGGCAGCACCATGTTAGATGCATGAAGTGGCCAGCATGGTATTTTGGACAGCTCATAAAATAATGGGTGAGGTCTCAGGAATAATGAGTACCCCTCCTCTCACTTTGAAGACCAACTCCATCCAAAGTAACAAGGCATAACCAGTTAGAGAGAAGGGAGAAGTGTTGATGATAAGCAAGACACCTGCAGAAGATTCAGATGGACCTCTGGGGCTATGAAATCTAGGTGTCAAAAGCAAAGGAAATCAAATCTTTAATTTGGTTCAACCCGCACGTCACAGTGGAGACACCAATTCTGAACTGCATATGACAACAAAATGCTCTTGACTTGTACCAAGAACTGCTTTCTTTTCTTCTAGCACCTAATTGGTAGCACTTCCTTCTCTCTCTATCCTCTGCCCAAACATAATTTAATTTATTCAACTTCCATAAAAAATATCAGTTCATTTGCTATGGTTACAGGTCAGACTGGCCAATATTCCTTCTTATGTGCCTCTTCTGTTTGCCTCTTGTGCAGCTGGTCTGATTTCCACACTACACGGTCAGGGGGCCTTGTGCTACCTAACACTAGATTTTGGCCCCCCTTCTCCACTTCTCCAAGTGTGCTGACAAGTGCAGTAAGTCTCCAAGTCCATTTTAGTCTTGAGATCTGTAGTCATGGAGCTGGTCCCTGGACCATTTTCTTATAGGAGCGTTCCTGTCTGCCCCAGGTGATGCATGCTCAGCCTTCCGTAGGCTGAGGTTCCTCGTGTTTGGAGCTACTCCACTCTTCCCAGCTGTAGCTTTGGGAGGAGTGTACCCGTCCCATGATTCTGCTGCTGGGTGGAGCCGCAGCATTGTCTCCTTCAGATGATCGTCTATGCCACGGTGTTCCGCTTCCTCCTCAGTTCCTTTAACTATTCTTTTCACAGTACCAGACACGGCATAACACACGTGGGCGTGAAGATTACCCATGCAAAACGCACAACGCAAATGTTTGTCCACGACCCATCTATTCCCGCGAAGTCACCACTCTCCTAACCCACCCGTCCCCTCGACGTCACGGTGGCTCCCAAGGCGTCAATGCCCTCGCCCCGGGTGGCTCGGCAGTGGCCCCG
>NW_008655106.1:0-12737 GCF_000695815.1 Acanthisitta chloris
CCTTTTCCCCTTCCCTTTTCCCCTTCCTTTTTCCCTTCCTTTTCCCCTTCCCTTTTCCCCTTCCCTTTCCCTTCCCTTTCCCCTTCCCCTTCCTCTCTCCCTCCCCTTCCCTTTCCCCTTCCCTTCCCTTTCTCCTTCCCTTCCCTTTCCCCTTCCTGTCCCTTTCCCCTTCCCTTCCCCCTTCCCTTTCCCTCATCTTTAATACCTCAAAATCAGCATTTAATAATCCACCAAACAGACCCAACGTGCTCAGAATGCACCAAAATCACCTGTAAACAATCCAAAGTTCCTGTCCCACAGTTTGAGGCTTTGCCCCACGTCCTTCCCTACCACTCCTTGCAGGAATGGGAAGGCTCTAAGAGCAAAAAGCAACATGCTGTGACATTCCTTTCTCCCAAAAAAAACCCAACGTGGCCAATGCCTGAGGCTGTCACATCACCTTTAGCCTGGTGTCCTGAGTGACCCTCTCAAGATGCTTCTCTGTCCCCCTGTGCTCCTCAGGAAGTTTGTGGAGACTCTCCCCTCACTTTGGCCTTGGAAATCCCATGCCTAAAATAGCTGCTGTGATTACCTCTGTGTGATGCCAAATATTTGGGATTCTCAGAGTGATACTTGGAGAATGACTACAGAATCCCTAAATACACCTCAGTTTGCTGCTTTAATTCAAGACTCAGCCACAAGATGAATCCCTAAGGATCTCCTGGCTGTCCATGCAAGTTTCCCAGTACCAGGAAAACTTGCAGGCTGGGATAACTCTCACTTGCCAGGGTAGATTTCTCAGCTGTGTGAGTTCCTTGTCTTCAACCTCCCTCTCTGACCTGTGTCCCCTTTGAGGTCATGTGTCTCCTCAGATGTTGCAATGAGAGCACAGAGTGTAAGTGAGTGATGACATGGAGACATCCTGAGTGACCAACTCTGGAATGGTAACACTCCCAACTGAGTCTGAAAGGTTATTTGTTGGTAATAAATGCAGCCTGAGGCAGATAATGTATGACAGCTCCAGCCTGGTTGTTCTCCTGTTATTTGCTTTTTTTCTCATCATTTCCCAAATCCTTTTCTTTCACAGCAAAAAACCCAAGACTTAATGAAAGAGCTGGAAGAGCAGAAGAATTTGTTTCAAGTTCTGCAGGCAGAAAAGAGTGAAGCTGATGAGGAAAATCGGGTGAGAACTTGGCCCAACTCCCTCACCTTTCTCCTGCAGGGAATATGACACTGATCTCCCAGTCTGGTGTCCAGTTCCATTAACCCTTCCTGCAATCAGGGCACTAATTGTGCCTGTACAGGGATATTCACCACAACCAGGTGCCTGCAGATACCTACAAATGAGTGTGTGGCTACACTCAGTGTCTTTGCCCCATTTTCCCCCACCACAGAGTCTGGTTTAACCTCACTAACATGAGGATTTTGAAAGTCTCCTGTTGTTAACTGATTTCTGACCCCTCTGGAATGAATGGACTTTGCTCATGGAATGGACATGGCCTTGTCCAAACAGGGACTGTAAAATTTTCTTCCTCATTCTGCATAACTTCAGGATAGTTTTCTGGTTTTTACAGTGTGGTGCTCTGTTGTGATGGTACAAATTGTGAGAGGGAAATTTAGATTAGATAGCAGGGAGAGGTTTTTCCTTGTGAGGATGATGAGACACTGGCACAGGTTGCCCAGGGAGGCTGTGGCTGCCCCAACCCTCAATGTTCCTTCCAGGTTTAATCAAACCTTGAGCAACCTGCTCTGGTGGGAGGTGTCCCTGCCCAGAGCAGGGATTGGGACTAGATGTTCTCTAAGAATCCATCTCAACCCCTTAACATTTTATGATTCTATTTTTTCCTTGTGAGGATGATGAGACACTGGCACAGGTTGCCCAGGGAGGCTGTGGCTGCCCCAACCCTCAATGTTCCTTCCAGGTTTAATCAAACCTTGAGCAACCTGCTCTGGTGGGAGGTGTCCCTGCCCAGAGCAGGGATTGGGACTAGATGTTCTCTAAGAATCCATCTCAACCCCTTAACATTTTATGATTCTATGAGTCTATGCTATGATCAGTCTATGATCATCTCACCTGCCTTTCCAAGCAGGCCATGGAACAGATCCTTCCCTCGCTTTCCCATTTGCTCAAGCAGAACTAGCACTGAGCTACCTAAAACAAGTTCAGAGCAATTTTGGTTCTGATACATAGATTTCCAGACTAATTTGGGTTGGAATGACCTTAAAGCTCACCCAGTCCCACCCCTGCCATGGGCAGGGACACCTTCCACTAGCCCAGGTTGCTCCAAACCTCATCCAACCTGGTCTTGAAGAGTGTTAGGGAGATGTGAATATTAGAGGATCTGTGTTAGGCCAAAGTATAACTTTTGAAACGAAATCTTCTCCTGACAGTTCCTTCTGCCTTTCTGTCCCTCTGCAGAAACTCAGGGATGAGAACAACACACTCCTGAGGCATCTCTCACAGACCAGAGAGGTTCCTCCCTTCTCTGCTGCTTCCCCAGCTCCAATTCCAGCTCCTGAAGCAGGAGGACTTCTCTTTGGAAATCCTTACAGTGGTGAGCTCACTTGGCATTGTGTCTGCAAACACAAATTCAGGGCTAATTGTCCTCCCTCTCCAGCTGGAGGCTGCAGCAAAGCCATTATGAGCAGCACCTGTGTGTGTGCAGAGGACTTGGCAGCTGCAAAAAATGCTGTCAAGTGTGAAGAGTTGACTTAAGTGATCAACAAGCTGTTCATTTTCTGCCAAGACAGACAACTATTAGCTAGTTTATTCAGCTGGGTGACACCTATTTTGTGGCTTAAATCCAGTTTCCAGAGTTCTAAATAGAGAGGTTTAGCTCCAGAGCCACATCCTCATGTTTCTGGAATTACTAATGAGCAGCACACTCGATTCTTAATCATTTTGCTGTGGTTTAAATTGACTTTTTCCTTTTTTCTTCCAGCTGTAGGAGCAACCCTGGGGGCAGGAGCTGAGGTGAGTAAAGTGGACACAACTAGGCATGAACATTTTATGTTTATTTAGGTTTTATTTAAGTTTAGGGACATGAATTAGTGGTTTGAATTAAAAAGCTCCAAGTTGAGCTCTGTAGCCAATTACTGGGAAGACAAGAGTCATCCAAATGGAGCCACATGTGTGGAGTGAAGAGTTGTATGTCTAAAGGAAGAGAAAGGAAACTCTGTTGACCTTAATCTTTAAGGACTAGCTCTTGGCAGCATCTAAGGTCAGGATGAGCAGTGTGCAGCTGCTAGATGCCTTGTTTCATGCTGAGACATGGTTATGTGCTGGGCAGGATGGAAAGTTAAAGCACTTCTCAGGAGCTCTTGACTTTTAAGTGCTATTTAGAGAAGCCTGGAGACATTTGAAAGTGTTACAAGTCTAAACCACTTGTCCAAAAGTGCTGATAACTACTATCTGCTAAACCTTCTTGTCTCTTCCCTTCCAATAGAATCTTTCAACTCTGGTTTTTGTCCCTCAGGTTTCCCTCAGGAAATGTCCCATGTGTGATGCAGTTTTTCCTGAGGACATTGAGACGAGTCAATATGAGGCTCATGTACAGAGTCACCTTCTGGAGTGTCCAATCTGCAGTGAGAGCTTTGAGAAATCCAACAAACAAGTGTTTGATGACCATATGTTTTGTCATGGCCTGGAATAACTCTTGAGTTGGGATCTTTGTGTAGAATAGGTGGCAGAGGCCACAGTTTAGAATAGCCCAAAAATCACTGTGTAGGCTCCATTTATGCTGACATCACCCAACAACTATCATTCTGAGCTTTCTGCTGCAGCCAGCACATAAATCAGGTCACAAAACCCATCCTGGAGTTGAATCACCCTCAGCAAACTTCAGTCCTGGCTTGGATCAAGTGTATCTGCTTGTTAAATGAGTTACAAACCCAACAATTAGTACTTTGGTTGACCAAAGTCTACTAAATAATAGTGATCCAAGTGATGGGATATGTTCTCTGTGCTTGGCTGATCCATCTCTGTTCTTCAATTGAGCACTGTGGTTGCTACCCAAAGAGCAGAAATATTTTTCATGTCCTTCTATAACCCTTTAGGATCCCACCTGGAGTCCTGCTCAGCTTCTGGAATTGCAGAATGAATCCTTAACAAGTAAAGAGTCTAAATCAGTGTACATTTTCTTCTTTCACTGTGGTTAAAGGAAGTGAAGGAGATGTTTGTGAAGGGGTTGAGGATCTGTTTGCAGATCTCAAAGGTTAGGGTTGTCCTCTCTGCAGCACAACTTGGTGTAGGGTGAGGATCATGCACTCAGCATTTCAGGCTGAGGAAAAGTTGGAATTGCTGGGCAGGGAAGCTCAGTGTGGCATGGAGCCCACAGGAAAATATCCATCACTGAGGGTAAACATCTCTCAGCCACAACCTGGAAATCCTCATTGAAAGGGAACTCTGAATTGGGATGATTTTTATCCTAAATCTTCTTGATTTACCAAGAAGAGCCTAAACCAAAACATTGGGATTCAAAACCAAAGTGCCTTGGGATGTTCCAATGCTTTGCACACACATTACCCAGTGACTATTTCTCTTTCTGCTTCAGGATTTTCTCCATGCAAACACTTTTACACTTCATGTAAAGGTTTGTTATCCACCTGCACTTAACTGTTTCCTGCAGAGTATCTGAAGCAATAAAAAAAAAAAATCCTGAGGAGTTTACATAGAGATTGAAGAGTATTTAGAGTAACAATAATGTTTTCCTGGTTTGATTCTACACAACCTTTGTATCCATCTAGATTTGAACAGACTATTCCTGTCCTGAGCTGTATTATACTGGTAAGAATTATTTAACAACCTGTAACAGAAAATAACCACCGAGAAAAATAAAAGCTCTATGAAAAACACCTTGGAAAAAAAAAAAGATGTCAATGCCTGTTCATCCTGAAAGGAATAAATGGGAGGAATTATTGGGCTCTTAAGGGAACTATTTGCAGCCTTTCAATTACTTGCTGAAGCTTGTGCATAACAAAGTACTTAAGCACCTCTGGATAACTTTAAGCACTCGATGGGATGTTCCTGTGGGATCTGGTGGAGCCTCTGTGATTCCTCCCAGTTTGGGAATATTCCAGGAAGGCTAAAGGGTAGGATGGAATAACAGATCAGGGAAGTAAAATGAGCTGTTTGGGATCAGTTTGGGTTTAGCCATTCCAGTAGTGCTGATCTAAAAACTTAGAGGTGGGAAAAGTTCTCCTGTGTCATAGAAACATCCAATGTATCAACACTTTTTTTTTTTTTTTTAGCAGGTTAGGAGAGAAAGCTGTAGACCTCAGTGGGAGAAAATACTGTTTAAAATGTCATAGAATCCTGGAATGGTTTGGGTTGGAAGGGCCTTAAAGTTCATCCAGTTCCAAAGCTTCTCTTCTCCAGGCTGTACAAATACTTGTATTGACATTAGTGATTGCTATTCTATATCTCAGCATTCCTGGCATAGCTCTATCCCTGTTTGAACAATTCAAAAATACATGAAAATCAGGTTCATTTTTAACTGAACACTTATTTCCTCAGGAAAACACTTTCCCTCCCAACCTTTTCCTGTACATCCTCATTCTAAACTGCATTTTTCTTCTTTTACTGCTTTACCTCTTGACAAAACCCAAAGGATTTGGACTCAAACCCTGCTTGTTCACCCAAGGGCAGTTATCAGACCTTCCTCTCTTCCCTGCTCTGTCCTTGAGCCAGCAGTGCCACTGCCCCTGAACTGCCTCTCCACCCCTTTCCCACTACTCCCTCTGCTTTTTTTTTTAAGATCTCATTTTTTCCCCTACCAGAATGACACAGATTTTGTCTCCCAACCTTGTACTTTGGCCTGATGCAGGTCATACCTCCCCCAACCTGGGTAACTAGGGACCAATTTCCCCTTAAGCACAAATTACATCATATATTTCCTGACCAAGTTTTTCATTTTGCTTGTAATTTACAGCATTATTTATGTCTCTGCTGCATTTAGCCTTTGGAATCAGAAGAGGTTTCAATGCTCTCTCAAGCTGATGATTTAATCCAGAAGGAGCTCAAATGGCTGATAATTAGCTATAGTTATATTTTGGATGAGATCCAAATTCCATTGCTATGGATTGGAGAAAGACCTGGAAATTAATTTGTAGGAGGGGCAGGAGGAGGTTGGTACCATTTCTACCCCAAGTTATGTGGCATCTGAGTGGGTTAATGAATGGGAATGGATCTAAAGGGAAGATTTCTCACTTTGGGGGCCAAATCCATGGGGATATAGACCTTTTTGAGAGAAAAAGAATATCCTGAGTTGGAAGGGACACACAAGGATCATCCAAGTCCAGCTCCAGGTCCTTTTTAAGCCTACACAGGGATTTGTCCAGTTTAGGAACTGGCCCAGTTTGCTTCCCATAGGGATCAATGCTCCAACACAGCATTTTCTGTTCTCTCAGGGGAGATCCCACCTGGAGTGATGTGTCCAGCTCTGGGTCCAGCACAGGAAGGACATGGAGCTGTTGGAGTAAGTCCAGAGGAGGCACAAAGATGATCAGAGGATGGAGCAGCTCTGCTGGGAGGAAAGGCTGAGAGAGTTGGGATGGAGAAGAGAAGAGAAGAGAAGAGAAGAGAAGAGAAGAGAAGAGAAGAGAAGAGAAGAGAAGAGAAGAGAAGAGAAGAGACTGAGGTGACCTAATTGTGGCCTTCAGTGCCTGAAGGACTCAACAGGAAAGATGAAGAGACACTATTTCCAAGGGCCTGGAGTGCCAGACAAGGGGGAATAGCTTCCCACTGCCAGAGGGCAGGGATAGATGGGATATTGGGAAGAAATTCCTCCCTGTGAGGTGCTGAGGCAGCGGCACAGGTTGTCCAGAGAAGCTGTGGCTGCTCCATCCCTGGAAGTGTTCCAGGCCAGGTTGGATGGGGCTTGGATCCTTCCACCTTGGCTAGTGGAAGTTGTCCCTGCCCATGGCACTGGATGAGCTTTAAGGTCCCTTCCAACCCAAACCATATCCAGGAAAAAGAACAACTCAGGCTCAGGGAATTCTTCTCCCTTTGCTCAGTCCTTTTGTTTCTCCCTTGTTTTTGTCAGCCTTCCTTTTCCAAGAAGTTGGTTCTTCTCCTGAACTTTCTCTCCCAGTCACCCAGAGTATATTTTGCAGACATCTATCCCTGTCCATGGCACATCGTTCCCAACTAACAGTTCTGTTTCTGCATGTACAAAACACAAACCAATTGCTAACTTCTCTCAGCTGGATGTGCCCTCAGAGAGTATCACACACTCACTGATGTCAGTTTAGTTCATATATCACCATTGTTTTCCCTGGCAAATGATATTTTTGGTGCAGAAAAAAAAGGGACTGGTCACAAGGAGGATGGCTCTAGATACCAGATTCCTAAACTATTTCAGCCCTGAAAGTCAGAGAGTCTGAAAGGATGTTGGAATAACTGACTGGTGGCTCAGCTTCTTTCAGGAGGTGACTCCCAATGGTACAACCAGTGCCTTGAACAGCCTCTTTCCTCCACCCATTCTCCTCCTGGTCCTTTTCATCCATCTACATTTTTCCTCTTCCTTCAGAGCAATTTGGACCTTCAGTTCTATCCAATTCCTCCAAAACCACCGTGCTGAGGTTTGGGGGTGGCTGAAGCAGGATTTGGAGCACAGTCCAGTTGGAAGTGCTGCCTTTCCCTGCCTTTTCCCCCAGAACACAACCTGGGAAAGATGCTGCTGCTTCCCTTCCCCTCACCTTAATGAGACTTCTGGAGAGAGAAGAGGAAGCTGAAGGGAAAGAAAAGATTCCTGCCCAAAGCAATTGGAACAAGACAAGATGCAGGTGAACAAAGGAGGGATAGGAGAGCTGTGCCCAACCAGCAATGAGCTGATTGTACCCAGTAATTAATGTTTCAGTTGGATTTTAAGGCACAGCAGAAGAGATTGATGATCCTGAACAGCAGCATAACACACAATTAGGGTTGAAAGTGGTTTGATCACCAAAGTCCTTATTTTGGGGGTCAAGCCAGGGCTTACTTAGGAAGTAGAGGTAGTTCTGTATTTGCCATGTGGATGATGAGAAGGAGAAGTGAGTAGAGAAGGGAATGGTGAAAAAGATGCTCCAAAAATGACACTCAGAGAGAATTCCACACTGGCTTAGGAAAATCTAGGGTAGGATATGCTGACAGGCCCCTGTAAATCTGAAAACTGGAGATATTATGCTCATGCAGAGGGAGAGTTTGTCCTGTGGATTGTTTTGCTGCACACAGTGTTTACCTTTGTCCTGCTGTGGAGATCCAACCTGACCTATTCCTGCCAGTCCAGGAGTCAATGAGTGGCTTTATCTCTAGTGCACTTGTACAAATAGACAGTGCTTAGAGGGTATATAAGGGCCTGAAATCCAACTCCTGCCATTTATCACCTTCTTTGTGCTGAGTGAAATGCTCTGCAGAATGGAAATCTGCATTGTGGTGCTGGTGAAAGGATTGGATCCCAGAATTACAGCAGTTGTTTTCTCTAAACACCTATTAGCCTCCTCCATTATCCTAACAGAACTGGTTTCCATCCTCTGCCTCATTTATTCCAAACCAGCATTATTGGAGTGAATGGGGTCCAGGCCCTGGATATTAGAAGAGCTGTTGGGCTACTCATAAATAACAAGTTGTCAAGGATTTTAATAGAAACCCTCAGAGTGCTGTAAATCTGTGCAGTTCTGCCTTCATCCCCTCCCTCATTTCCATCACAATATCACTCCAGTGGGACTGCAGCTTGCAGCATGTGCCAGGCAGCCTAGATTGGTGGGACACAGGGGAAACAAGAGGGGAAAAAACAAGCTGGAGATGAGGTTGGGAGACTCAGAACAGTTGGCACTGCTGAAGCATCTGCTGGGTGGCAGGTTTGGGAGTCACCTGGTCTATTCAGAGTGGTGAGGGGCAAGGGCTATTCATCCAGGGGAATAAGAGCACCAGGGATGCTTGTGGAATAAAAAAAAAAGGGATGCTGTGCAGTTCCCATCTCGTTCTGCTGGGCTGTGAAGCAGTAAATCTCAGCAAGTGGAGGGTTTTGTTTGGCTTTGCTCATGTTGGAACTGGTAGAGTGGTGCTGCATACACTGTCTCGTGCTGGGAGGCAAAGAGGACTTTCCTTTCCAAGATGGATTTTTTTTTTTTTTTTTTTTGGAACTTTCCAAACCAAACTACTTCCAGGGGAAATTGGACACTTTGTCCTGATGCAAACAATAATGTTTCTGGTCATTGAATCTGGCTAGAAATTGGGTTACTAGAGTCCAACTGGGTTGCTACAGGGACCAACTGGGTTACTACAGAATCTACCCATTGATTTACTCATCCCCTCAATATCTGCAGCTCAACTGCCTGCTAGGATCATAACATCCAGCACTAAAACCTTCTGGGAAGGAACTGGAGCTCACTCATCCATTCCCTGTTGGCTGAGACTATGGAATATGTGATGGTTGGCACAACTTTGTGCCTATTCCATACCCAAAGCAGATAGAACTACTTGGGGTCTGTGTAAGAGGTTGTGTGGATTCTCTATCTGAGGCATCAGTGCTCATTAAAATCTGTGTGCAAGCTCAGTTTAGGCTTAAATTTAGACCTGAATCTTGGCTTAGCATAGAAATATCAATGAAAAAATACATAGGTGACAGAATTTCTGCTTGGTCCAGAGTGCTCAGGACCTATAGCTCTGTGTAATTACTACCTTGGCACTGTGAGTTGAAAATCCAGCAGAGCCATCAGCCACACAACTCCTAAATTAATGCCATTAACTAGAGCTCCTTTCACATTTCAGCTCCAAAGCAGTTGTCCTCATGAGATTTCTGTCCTAATTAAATATTGCTCCTCTGTTACAGACAGGGAAACAGTTCTAGAGACACGAAAGAATTCAGCCCAAGCCACTCAGAAAACCTCTGGTCTAATCCTCCTTTTTCCTTTGCTGGATTTAACCTTTATTTTGGGATGAGCTGAGCAGCACAAGTGAGGCAGGATAGAAGAAAAAAAAAAAATGGATAGCTGCCAAGAGGGATTGATGCCTTTCAGCCTCCAGGGAGTTTTTAACCCTTCCCAATGGTTTTCCCAGCCTGCAAACCCTGGTGATGTTCATCAGGCTGTGCTTGTCCTCTGCTGATCCAGAAGGGATTGGCCAGTGGGAGCAGCTGCTTAGGAGGGAGCTGATAACTCAAGCCCTGAGGCTCTTACATCTGTACATCTCATCCCTTTGCCTGTTTCCCTCAGCCCCAGGATGAGATTGGAATATTGCCTTTCTCCTGTGTATTCCTGAGGGGCTTTGGTTGTGATTACAACCTCGAAATGCAACCTGAAACAAACAGTGACCATGAAAAAGGCAAAGGTTGTGGTTAGCCTGAAGACTCTGAGCATTTTCTACATGAAATTTGAGTCTCTTTGCTATTAAGTTGCTCTTTCTAAGCCTCTCAGTGTTGTTAATTCAGTTTTTAATAGGAGTTATCATATTTTTGAGAGCAGCTGCTGCACAGCTGAGAGCCATATGGTAATTCCTCAGAGTTATGACTTGGATTGGAGCAGTAGAGATGAACCTACTCTTGTCTTAATGAAGTCATTAGACTTGACAATCCTTCCTTAAAATGAGGCCTATTGTTAGGAGAGATATGATCCAAAACCTAGGGAAGGGTTGGAAGACAGTTCTATTTGGTTTATTTTAAGCAGCTCAGGAGTTTTTCCATCTTCAGGAAGTTCCTTCTCTGTTAGTATAAGGGAAATTTTATGACCTGTTTTCTGACCTTTCAGATCTCTAGCAAGGAAGTGTATTCTGAGATATTTTTGCTGCTTTACACTTGTGGTTTATTAACAAGTCAGACAAAATGGGGACACAAACTTTCCTGCAGAATCTTTTTCTACTGTTCTCTCTATTAGAACACCCTCTGCTCTGAAACGAAGAAATCTTGTGAGAAAACTCAGATTTACAACCCTAACACATATTTTGGAAGAGATAATAACTTTCAGAGAGATATCAAATCATATTTCTCAGGGAATTCTTCCAAGACAACCCCTAACCAGGAGATTTTTGTGCTTTATCCTAAAACACATAGCCCAAGGAGAGCCAGAAGTCAGAGGAGCTGCATCACTGCAGGATCCTGCATGGAAATCTGTTTAGCTCCAGAAAAGGCTCCAATCCTTGTGCTCACAAGGATCCATCAGTCAGGTTGGAAAAGATCTCAAATCATCAAGTTCAACCTATCAAGAGTTTTGCCATGTTGTGCCACCTGAAGGTGTTGTGGGTCTCATCCCCACTCACCCCTCTCCTTCTACCCCTCCAAATCCTGCCAGGAAACCTCCCTGACACATCCTCTGCTCAGGGAATCACATCCCTGCACCTCCTAGAATCCCTTGGAGTGCCTGATGAATATGCAAATCATCCCACTCTGATTAGCTGTGGCTTCAAATGAGGCCACACCTCCCTGAGAGCATCCTCTGGTTGCCATAACAACACATCCCACTCCTTTATCCAAGCAGAGACCCAGTTAGGACCTGCCCTGGGAGGCTCCTGCTGGTGTTGGGCTAAAGCTAAGTCAGGATGACAAGTGCAGGGATAAAACCTTAGGAAAAAAGATCTCAGGAGTTTTGCTGTAGCTGTAGATTGTGCTGTTGGGTGGTGGAGTGTGTTCCTGGAGTGTTGGGAAGATGTTTCTGTCCTCTCCTGGGTTAGGGAGCCAAAAGAATTGTGGTGTAGTGGATTTCATGGAATTCCAGACTGGTTTGAGTTGGAACAACTTGAAAGATCATCTCCTTCCACCCTCTGCCATGGACAGGGACATCTCCACTAGTCCAGGTTGCTCCAAGCTCCATCCAACCTGGCCTGGAACACTCCCAGGGATGGAGCAGCCACATCTGCTCTGGGCAACCTGTGCCAGAGCCTCAGCACCTCACAGGGAGGAATTTCTTCCCAATATCCAACCTAAACCTCCTCTCTGTCAGTTTGAAGCCATTCCCCCTTGTCCCTGTCCAGTTATTGTCCCTGTGCTTGCCCTCACTCCCATCTAATGGCATCTCTTGCCATGAAATCCTCAGACCAAACTCAAATCTACCCAGAATCAAAGGCACAAAAGATTCCAACCTAACTCTACTAGAGAACTACCAACCTTCCATTTGCACAGGGGGCACAGCATTATTTTAACCTCTCACTTGAACTAGTAGAAAACAAAGGTTTTAGTGTCCATGTGGCTTGTTCTTCACAAGGTTTGGCAGCCTGACTTGGAATTCCCCACGGATGGAGTTGACTCCAGACATGCCACCAGTCATTAATCAGAGCATTTATTGGCCCCAGAGTGTCTCCTGTTGTTGTAACATTTGCTCCTTGCAAGTATCCACTCTCCAGAATGTTTAATCTTCATGAAGTAGTGACTTGTGCTCGTTGCACATATTTCTCTCCTCATGACTGAAGTTAGGCAAGAAGTCAAAATTTCATGTCTGGGAGCTCTTGCCAGTATTTGCTGGATTTGTGCCTTGAGAGAAGAACACCAAGAACCACTGTAAGTGGCTCAGTTCCCAACCCAAATAAAGCATTATTCAGAGCTGTATTCCAGGAATTCGTGTTTTTCATCAGTCATCAGGAATATCAATGGAGCTGTTTGTTCTGTGAAGCTCTCGAAACAGCAAGAAATTGTTGGTTTGTTTGGTAACATTGATGAGTAATTGCTCAGATGATCATCAAAACAGGCACTTTGTAAATCACAGACTCATTGAGGTTGGAGAAGAGCTCCAAGATCATAGAATCATAGAATCAATGGGTTGATAGCAGGTCAAAAGAGAAGATTCTTCCC
>NW_008655107.1:0-1078 GCF_000695815.1 Acanthisitta chloris
CGGCCAGCCCCCCGCCCGCCTCCCGTCGGGGCTCTCGGACCGGGCGATCCTCCTCCGCGCGGCGCATCCAGGCAAGAAAATCCGGGAGTCTGACTGAACCTGCATTTCCATTAACTCAGCCTCAGCCCCAGCTAATCCGCAGCACTGAAGGCAAGGAGGCTAATTAATGACAAGCTTTTACAGTCAAGACCAGCGATAATTGCTTTGGTGGCCTTTATGATTACAAGATAAAAATGGACCGGGCCTGACATAAGAGCCACTGTGTACACTGCAAGACAGGAGGAAATTAAGAGCTGGCTAGCTGAATACGGAGCAGAAAATTACTAATAGAGGAGAGATAATGAATAGGCCGGCTAGGCATTCATGGGGAAAAATCCATTTTGTTACCACGCGAAATTAGGTGGTGGAAAGGAGTTTGCTAATTGTTCTCATCTTGTAGCAACCAGGACTGAGGCAGGGGCGTGCTTTTCAATTCATTTCCCTGGTAATTGTGAAAGGGGGAATGCAGGCCAAATGAGTCTTGCTGCAATTTGCGCGCCTGGTCTTTTCATTTTCATGTTGCGTTTTTAATTGTTGCTAATATAGCTTATAATGAAGCTAATGAGGGGAAATTATTGTACAACTTTTTAGCACATGGAGACAAGTGAAATTCACTAGAAGGATTCTCTCCTATTGCTGCAAAAAAATAATAGTAATCTGGAGGAGTTTGGAACTATTGGGCTTTTGATTTTTTCAGCCGTTTCCCTCTACAACAGACAAAAGGAAGGACTGCCACCTACTTTTTTTTTCCCTCCCTGGCGTTCTGTGGTTTATTTTTCACTCTAAGAAAAAAAAAAAGAAACGCAGCAAGACCGGATTTTCCCTTGCTGAGCCCCTCGCAGTGCTTAGCCGTCTGTGCGGGGCGCGTCGCGGTCCCTGCGCGCATCCAGCGCCTCCTCCTCGTGGTAGTTTAGTGCGAGCTGCCCTCGGGGAGGGGACGGAGCGGGGCACGACAGCGCTCCCGTCCCTGCCCCTCCGCTCGCTTTCCTCCTCGGACGAAAGTTAGCTCCGCCGGGTGTCCCTCCCGACGGGGCCGCGC
>NW_008655107.1:1090-1402 GCF_000695815.1 Acanthisitta chloris
CCTTTAGCTCACCCGCTGCCTCTCTCTCCTTCCCTGCAGAAAAGCAACGTTCCTCCGCTCGCCCAGCGCCGGGAAGAAGCAGAGTCAGCCAAATTCTTCCTCCTCACCCTCCTCTCCCTCGCCTGCATCGCCGGGGTCCTGGTGGCGTCGGGGATCGCCTACTGCCTCCGCCACCGCGCCCACCACCGCTTGAAGGAGAAACTCTCGGCGCTGGGGGCTGACACCGGCTCCGACGCGCCGGCTGCTTACCAGGTAAGAACTCTCCTCCTCCGGCCCCGGCGCCCGGCAGACCCCGGGGGGACCCTTCGGAGT
>NW_008655107.1:1483-4315 GCF_000695815.1 Acanthisitta chloris
CAGCTTTTTACTTTTGGATATTAATCTTGGCTGTTCTGGTAGTTTGTGCCTAATTCAAAACGTTAAAAATAAAGAAAAAGAGGGAGAAAGAGAAAAGAGAAGCCCTTGCCATTGAAACGTTCAGAAAAAATAACATTAATATCCATAATCTGTCACCCCTGCCACTATTAATAACGAAAAATCTTTAACATTTATGAGGAATGGATTGCACGGTTATCTGAAGATGTCTCTCTTTTTGAGTAATCGACTTCTTCAGGGTCTGATATGAAAAGAGCCTTTGACCCGATCTGTTGCCACCTCCTGCCATTATTCAGATAAAATGAAATTTAATGCTGATAGATGGGGAGGTAAACCAGGACTGGTCCTGGGAGAACAATGATAGCAGATGTGTACCCAGTAATACTGGAGGACTGCACTCAGCTTTCCTGAAATAAATCAGAAACTTCAAGCTTTCTCTTTCAGTTTCAAAAGTATTGGGTGGAGAGACACTCTGCATCTTCCTGGAGTTTGTTTTAGGTCATGGCACTTAATTCTTGGTGTGCTATTGGTGTGGTAATGCATGTGTTGTGGTCATATACCACACAGCCCTGGTCTGTTATCCAAAAATATTTGGAGTGTGACCAGGAAAATGGTCAGGAATCTGAGATTGTGTAAACATTGTTTCTGTAGTATCCGTGTCTGCTGTGCACCTATAGGGCCTCAGTAATGGCACTCTTCTGTCAAGTTTTATTTCACTTTCTTGACCTGCTTAGGATCAGACATTCTGGCCTTTCTGTATCCTAGAGCTGAGATAGATTCAAATTGGCAGCTGAGAGTCATATGGGAATAAACTCATACTTCCTCACAAAGTTTGGGTTTGTCTGTACCTCTTATATGTTGAAGGTGCAATGTATTAAGTACATCTCCACAGGCTGGGTCCAGGGAAGTTTTACTACAGAATATGAAATATGAATGTTTCTGTAACTATTGGTATCTTCAGGAATGGTTTTGGTTTAAATGAAAAGTTTACTTTAAAAAAAAATCATTTAATTACTTTACGTCTTTGAATTTAATGCCTTCCAAAGCAACACAGAGTGAGTGCAAGAATATTTCCAGTAGAAAAAGAGGAGTGTTTTCTGGGATAAAATATTAACAAAACAGCAGTTTATCAGTTTTGTTGGCCTATGAGACTGTGGCTATAAATATTTTTGTTTGGTTTTAGTAGGGAACTTGCTGTTGGCTTATGTAAAGCACAGAAGCAATAGGTAGTCTTTTTCCTCCTGTTAAATGTGAATGCAAGAATTCTTAATTTAGAAAAAAAAGCCCTCCAGGTTCCAAAACCACACTTGAAACTGAATTTTCGATAATTAACAGGACAATCTTCCTACTGACAGCTCTAATTAATAGTATCTGTAATTAAAATCGTGCCCTTCCAGCAGGAAAATTGTTTGAATTTCTTGGAGTGACCTTTTTTGCCATTTCTCCTGGGAGTGTAGTGGTTGATATTGATTTTATAATGAGCTCTGGTTTGTTTAATAAGAATTTGTAATCCAGATACTAAATGAAATGTGTGCTTCATTTTTTCTTCATAGATTTATATATATTTTAAAATCTTCAAAAGTAGGTCTGAGAGTGATGTTTTCTGTTTCAAAACAGTAACAATGCTTTGAGGATGCTGCTCAGTTTTTCAATAGCAAGATAGTGTTAATATTCTTTGTTCCTGACCTTTGGGCTGAGTCCTAACTATCTGACTTTTTAAACATTTCCATTGGTTTTTCAGGGGAACTGTAGTCACAAGTGGGAGGAAAAATGTTTTTTCCTGAAATACAAAGGTTTCTAAGGGCTTGGCTCTCCTCCTGTGGAAGTAAATGGGAATTTTGCCATTTGTTTCAATGACAGCAGTAGGAAGCTCTAGCATAGGCAGTTTTGATGCTGCTAAGTAGCATTTTATCAAAATGAATCACTGAGCCTGGATCTGTGTACAATAAACTATTCACATGGATTGGAAGAGGAATAGGATTGAGCCCTATTGGCATTGTCAGAATCGTCTTGTGCTGAGTTGTGTTAAATGTAATGGATACCTGGTGTGATGCATGTTTTGGATAACATCAATTAGGTCTCAGAAAAGCATCCACTATCTTTTCCCTCATCTTCTTCAATACTCATAGGGGAATAGTGTAACCCATATTAATACGGGGGGAAGCAGAAAAGTGGATAGCTTTCAAAATTGTACCTACTTGGTTCTCTACTGTTAAATGTTTCTCAAGGAGCTACTCGGTTAACTTGATGTATTTTAAAAATATAAAATATTTCAATGGCTGTTGCCCCTAGTCTTTAAAGCACAGTACTTCCATGTGTTGCTGCTTGCAGCTTAAGTGACAATTCAGTTTTTTAAAAATTATTTTTATTTTAATTTGAAGAGGGAGAAATTGGTCAGTATGAAAGGGTCTGGTAGCCCAATGTGATTCAGAGAGAACACTGAAATGCCATTTCAATTCACATGGTTCTCAAAATGTCAGTGGTTTATATCTTCACATAAACAAGACTGACCTAAATTTTCAGCATTTAGCAGAAGCATTTTTCATCCTAACCCAGTTCAGCCAGGAGAGTTCATTCGGGGTTTTACTCCTTCCTTACTCACCCTGTGAACTTTGAAGAGTTTTTTCCCATAGCTGTTTTTTGTGGCTTTGTTTTCCTTCTGGTTTGTGCAGTGAAATGCCAGCTCAAGAAGGGGGAAACGGGCAAACTGAATTGTCAGGGAAATAGCAGGTTGGCTGCTAAGGCTTCTCCCTCTCCCTATTTTAAAATTTATATTTTAAAATTTAAAATTTATTAATGTAATGAGTGTGTGTT
>NW_008655108.1:0-13249 GCF_000695815.1 Acanthisitta chloris
TATATATATATATACAGACATATAAATATATATGTATGTATATACACACTCCACATTTTCTCTTGAATCATTCAGAGAACTATATTTGAAATTAAATGGCACCAGTGCTGAAAGAAAATATGAGACAAAGCTAGTATTACAGAACTAGCAAAAAGACTCATAATAGCCACTACTAATAAGCAGAACATGGACTGCAATACAAGGTTTGAGACAGAGAATACTGACCTTTCAAATACATAGAAATGCTGTCTATTAAAATGTTTTCCTTGAATTCAAGGTCTCGTTTACTTGATATTTTGTTTATAATAGGTATAGCTGACTGTGTACACATTACTTGATGGCAAGACATGGCTGATGTAAAAATTCAGCTGTGAAAGCTGGGTCTGGGAAGACTTCTTTGGTTTTATTTGTTTGTTGTTGGTTTGTGTCCCCCTACCCTCTTTTTTTTTTTTTTTTTTTTTTTGCAGCTTCTGGTAAGAAGATACTGTGGATTTTTTAAATGCATTTTACTAGCCAGTTCAGCTTATAAAACTTCTAATTCAACTCTCTTCCTATGTCTTGCAGTTATACAGAGATTGTTAGTTGTGATCCTGCTGTGGTTTCTCTTTTAAAAACGGTGTGAACCAGATGTCTTCTGTTTTCTTCCCATGTGTTTGCCTAACATTGTTAGACATTGTTAGCTACAAAATAATCTCAAAATTTCATGGCATTGTGTACATCTGCATGTACATTTGCACAGATGCAGTACAAGATTTTCTGTTGAGATTCTTAACAGCCAACAAACTGTAGAGCTGCCACTGGGAGTGGGAGCAATTTGTCTCTCTTCAGCTCCTGCCCAAGTTCTGCTCTGTGCAAGATTTAGGCATACAAATCTGAGATTTTTTTCTACTCTGAGGTAACTTATTTTCTTAAGAAGCTCAGTAACTGTTATCTTTTCATTATCTTCATGAAGTGGGTTAGAGATCTGGGTGATAATGCTGAGTCTGAAATTGTTATACTTTACACAATAAAAACAAATGTGTATGTCGCTCTTGTTAATAGAATACACCCTCTTTAGGCAATTTGATATTAAGTCGTCCTAACTGGAGATTAGTTGAACATTCAGGGATCAGTGATCCACCAGAGCAGACAGTGGTCTGCAGTGTTCTGTATAGTGCCATGCTGCATTGCACACATTACTTTGTCTTTAGGATTGCCCTACGCTGCACATACTTCTTGATGTAGGATAAGATTAGCTGGCTAACCATAATGGAAGTGTCTGTAGATGACAGCCACTTGGCACTGATGTTGATGACAGTAGCATGTCTTTATCATGAAGTGAAGCAAAGTGTTTTCATATAAACATCCTTTTGATCAATAGTAGAAAAGTTGAATAGAGTTCCTTACTTCTAAGAAAATTATATAAAAACTCAACCATGATGCTGTCATACCTCACCATAGATAGCAAATCTCTTCAGCATGCTGTGCCCTTATGAGACTTCCAACAAATGCTCTATAATCTCAGGGTTACCAACAGCAGAAGAGGTGGAAACTTTTATAATGTGCTATCAGCTGCTCTTGGGCAGAAAAAAAATCTTCTTTGACAGTGTTTTCCTTGCTGGGATTCAGAAAGATTGTGACCCTCATGGTACAAAATAGAAATCCTTCTAGAAAGTGGATTTTCTCTGTATTTCTCTCTTCCTTAAAAATGTAAAAAAGTGAATTTCCATTGAAAAGTACAAAAGAAAAGCAGATGTCTTGGAGTAACAAAAAGAGGAGGAAAGGGTTTTATTTAAAATTAACTCAAAATTGGATTTTTAAAAGGTTCTTTCCTACGTATTTCTCATCCTTTATTATACATTGGGGTACTTTGTTGACCAAAATTTTCCAAATCTCTGCCCATACATTTTCCTCAGATTCCAATCTGTTCTGTGTTGCAAGGTAACATTTTGAAGATCTATGTCAGCTATAGGTATCAGATATTATCAAATTCTCAGGAGAGAATATGGTAGCTGGAAGGGTTATTTTGATATACAGCTGAATGATACAATAGGATAAAATGCATATTTTTAAATAAAGGCATTAAGATACATGAGTGATTTTATCATGTAAAGAGAAATTCCGGCTGTATAATGCAACAATTTCAAACAGAGGAAAACTACAAATAAATGAAGTCTAGAGTGCCCTCTCATTTCAAGGGCTTAGCATTCAGGAATATTTTTATGTTTAGCCTCTGATTTTTTTGGACAGTTTCATTTTGCCTTTTGACAGTAGAGATGCAGTGATAGGTTCTGAAATTTAACTGAATGAAAGAGGCTAACTACCTGATTTTTGTAGTATTTATATAAGGAAGAAAAAATTTGATTGAATTATGACCATAAATTACATTGTCTTCCAGATGTTGCCATAATCCTAGAATTCTTTTGACTACCTGGATCAAGGTCAGTGTCAAAACTTTTAAATTGCGATTTCAAAATTTTTGGAATCTGGTAGGAATAGAGAGGAACCACTGATATCATGACAAAGCAGCCTCTAAACAGTATACTTAAGATGGCATAGCCTGTCTAACCTTATGTACTACACAGGGCTAAGAATACCTATATTTTCCATCTGAGGTCTAGCAATTAGCTCATTCTCTGCCTGGTTTGCTTTCCTGCACAAATCTTAGCAACTACTATTAAGTGATATATTTCTTGTGTTTTCCTAAACTCAAGAAACTTCATGACATTGACCTTCATTAATGCACAATTTTGTTCGAGCAGCAAAATATAGGGATCACTGAACTACTTTTTGTTATTGATATTTTGGAATAAAATAATAATAAAAATCCCTCAAACACAGTTTTGTATACATTGTCAGGATACTGGGATATTTTATCAAATTCTTGACAATGTTTTACAGAAAATAGCCATTAAATATATTTTACTGTTTTTCTATATTTTTCCAGAGTTTATAAAAACTCTACACAGAAGATGCATGTCTTATGTGTGGGTTCCTCCCGTGGCCACAAATCTGATCTTCTCTTACAGTGTAAGGGACTTTGCTTCCCTGTCCATGACTTGCAATCTCTTCACTTCAGTGATGTAGGAGTTGCCATTGAAGGCTGAGACAAACAGTTGTTGAGTACCTCAACCTTGTCCTCATTCATTGCCACCAGTTTGCTAGCTTTGCTTATCAGTGAGGGTATGCCTTCTTTGATCATCCTGTTCTGTCTAGCAAACTTGTAGAATGACTTAAAAAGTGAACTTACATAGGAATAATTGATGTGAGACTCAGCTTGTAGATTTGTTTCAGATGATGATAATCTAGGAAGATTCATTAAGTGGTTAAAAAGAAACGGAACAAACAAGAAACATCACTAAAACATCTTGTCTTAAATTGCACAGATAGCGCCTATACTAAATATTCAGGTGCATGCATCTGTTTTTACCAAGTTACTGGCAGGATCAGAGGTAAGGAAATATCAGATCTGGTACCACAGAATTAAATATATCCAGGATCTTGATCTGTATGGTCTAGTCTAACAAATATTTTGGAAAGTTTCAAGCATAAGATCAGAAGATGCTTGTTGAATTTGTTTTCTTCTTGATTCCACAAGAGAGAGAGTGGTCCAGTATTACAATTCACAGATCTGTGATACTGCAATACAAAACTAATCTGATTTCAAAGGTAACAAAGGAAGTAAGTTCAAAAGAATAAAATGAGTCTTAAATCCAGATGGAATAGTTAGTGCTAGCAGATTTTAGTTCTTTCTTTTCTGGATATTACTTGATTTCACTTTCTATACAAAATTAACCATCTCTGGCTCCACAGTTATAGGTTTTAGTGGAAAAGCAAGATACAAAGAGGATCATTTAAAATTAAATATATAAAGCACACAATTTCTAGAATGTTTTTTAATGTCTCATTTTAGATTATATTGATTCTTATATTAATCTCTAGAATTCATTGACACATGAATTGATGACATTCAAAATCTCAAAATCTGATAAAAAGGTAAGACATATTTCCTATATGTTTATGCTTGTATTATAAGAATATCCAGACTTACACTGTGTTTATGATACTTGAAATCTGATGCAATTCTTTACCTACTGCAGGCAAAGGGAAATCTAGTATTGAGAAGTTCTTCATGTCTGCATATAGAAGAGTTCCTGCAACTTTTGATGTGCCTGCTTAAAGATTCTAGTCCAGTCAATTCTAGTCAATCAATTAGTCCCTGTGGGGCTTTTCCTAAGTTCCTGTAATAGGAACTATTAGGTACCCTAATTCTGTTTTCTTTCTTGTCTCCGTTTTTTTTTTGTTTGTTTTGTTTTGTTCCCCCCTCCTTTATTTGCTTTCTGTGTATGAAAACAGTTCAAATATACTTGAAAGGAAAAGAACTCAGTTATTTTATGCACTACTTCCATCTTATATTCTGAAGTATATCTACGTTAGATTTATGCTGTAGTGAAATGTAAAAGCAAGTGGACCAAAAGTAAGCTAATTGACTCAGAAAGCAATAGCAGTTTTGCCCCTGCAGTTTGGTGTACAGCAGGGACTAATTTAACCTATTACCTGCAGCTAAAGTAATCTTCTCTGAACTACAAAGTTGACAATCAGAGGGGAGGTAATGTAATTACATACCCTGTGTTAATTTAAACCTTTTCTAGAATTTGTAATAGTAAAAATATTTGAGAATATTCATTAACAAGTTCATATATTGGAAGATGAAATAACAACATGAAAAAATAAGATTTCAAGCACAAAGCAGAGTTTGAAGATGTTTCTCTCTAGTCTCTGACATTTGGAAAGACCTGGAACATCTGACTGCTTACTGAAATATTTGGGAAAAGAAGCTGTCCTTAGCAGGAAAAACAAATAACTTCAAGAATGTTTCACTTTCAAAAGACACGCAGACAACCTGAAACCAATATTCCCTTAGGACCTAAGTTAATGAAAAAATAAGAAAACATTGCAAATTTCATGTCCTGGTCATGGTAAAAGTGATAGATTTCATGGGTTAACACGTTCAAAGAAAAAAGCCTATTAAAGATGCAATTATCTGTTTTGGTTAAGCAAATTATTAGCAAAGATTGTACATGTTTTCTAAAGGATACAAATGGATACAAATTAACAGATCTTCCAACGTGTTTTATTAATTCTTCGCATCACTGCAACATCAAATATAGTTCTCACCCAACTGCACTTGACTGCATACAGTACAACAGATTGTAGCAAATGAAATAAATGTTAACTCAATTATTTGCTTTTGCACTTGTTTCTTTATCTGTCTGTCAGTAGGATACAGGCACCTGATTCTCAAATACCTGTCCATATCTCTTGAGTTAGAAAGTAATTGCGCTTTTCTGAAATACAAGAAAGGTCACTGAAATAATTTGCTTTATCAACATAGTTTTACATCTATTCAGAGTACTTTGTTTAACTTTCATTTCATGCTTAGTAAGTCTGCAGACTGAAATGATTTTATGTTAAAATGTTTGCTTTCCAAGTCTCTCTATCACAATAATTAAGATAATAGGGTGATCATTTTCATTTTATAGTTTTTCATCCTGGAGGACCTCCAAGCTCATCTCATAGTTTTGGCAGTAGCAACTCAAACAACAACATAAAGTAAGGAGAATGGGTTAGAAATAATAGATTATAATCTTCCAATAACATAATTTTCTTAATCTTGTCCTTAGAGATGTGGCTGGAAAATGGAGATAACAGGTAATTAATGTCCCAGACCCATGAAGTTTTAGAAATATCTGTTGAAACTACTTGTCTTATGCAGCATTATGTAACCCTAAGTTTTTCTGTATGCTGCTGACAACATGAAGTCAGAGATCACAAATGCTTGACTCAGAGTTGTGTCATCTCTACAGCTAGAAACAAAGCATTGTTTGAGAATCTGTGGTCACAAAACAGAGGCTGGTTGCTGTGCCTCACATCTGCATGCCTACATGAGGATCTTCAGACACACGGTTATTATGTACACTTGCAGAAGGAAGAAAGAACTTTGCTGGGCTATTGGAGACCTTTGTAATTGTAATAGAGAGCTATGTTGGTGAATTTACTGCTTTTGAAAGCCTATGAACATAGCAAAATATCCAAGACAACCTTAAGTGCTTTTTCAGTCTTCTGGATTTGAAAGTGTGCTAAAGTCTGTTTGGCCTATGTTTCTGATTTCTTCCACCTGTTTTTTTTTTTTTTTTTGCCCAGTTTCCTGGAAAACATTACGCCTGCAACACACAACTTCCTATCATTTGTGCATTTGTGCCTATTCTTCCAAGGTTTTTAGACAGTTTTCATCTGTAAAATGGAAGGTCAGACAAATTAGAGGTACTGGTGACATTTCTTCTGGTTATAAATGTTTTCTCTCTCCCTGCCTTTGCTTTTAAGGCTTGCTGTATTCCAGACAGCAAGAGAATGAAATTCATCATCCCTTCAGAGACTGATCCATTTTCAAAATGTCTTCTCTCTTGAAAAAGAGTGATGTATTTTATGTATAAGTCAGGAGACTAGTATGCATGTATCACTTCTCACATCTTCTGCATGATCATGAACTTTTCAATGGTTCTTTTGTGACCTTTACTCTTTGGTGATGTTTTATCCTCTTCACATGCAACTATCCTTACTCTGTTTTCAAAATCAATGGAGAAGCCAAATAGAAAAAATTGTCCTTAGTTCTCTAAGCAAAGGAAAATGTCATATATGTAGTCAGTTCTTTCTCCAGCAGGAAGTAAAAATCATCAGTTGTGACTAAGAAATCTTGAAAGACTCAGAGTTTTTGTCCACGTGTTTTTCTAGGGTTTTTCTAGGACTTTTCTGAGTATGTCTTCAGCACCTATGTTTTCTCACCCAGAGCAGTTTTATTTCAGCTTAACACCACTGACCTCCATTAACTGCTCTTCATTTAAAAAGAGGCAAGATAGAAATCAGGCTATTTTTCCATAATATTTTTTCCTGTTTGTTTTATAAACTTTTTAAACATCAAGCAGAAATGCTGCAAAAAAGCACTTTTATTTATGAACCCGATTGGCATAGAGAGCTCTTTGGAAACAAAAATTCCTTCAAAAGCATATTATAATGCTTCAGCTAAAAAGGAAAAAAGAAAATTCTCAGCAAGGAGTTTCTATTTTTTCTCAACAGATTTTTTTATTCAATTCTTGTCCTTTCAATTCAGCCTCAAACCTGCAAGGGGTTGACCATATAAATTCTTAATTTTCACTTTAAATATAAAAGAATTTAGCTTAGTTGTATGACTCTAAAAATACTTTAATGTTGCAAAATATACAATATTTTATGTAAAGGACACTAAAATATTGCTATGTAATATTGCTTTTACTCCTTTACCTATTTTTTAGTCTCTTAATTTGATTAATTGGTGAGACTACAAGTAGATAGAGCAGTGTCAGCTATCCTATGGATCCTTCTATTACTGTTTCTGGCTCTGCCTTGACAAGGAAGGAAAGAAAAGAGCATGAAGAGAAAGTTAAACACATCTTGTGCTAATGTAATGATGAACAACAGTGATATAGCTCCATTGTGGCACTTCTAGCAGGGGACAACACCACCACTAGGTAATGAAACAGAGAATGACATGAACAAGCAAGAGTATAATGAAAAGAGCATGTAAAGAAGATAAGGGATATGATCCCATAAATTCAAAATTAAGTTCCTTCTTCAATTTCTGTAAAGTGAGATACCCATAGTGAATAACTGGCAGGGCATTAGCTTTTGATAGTCCTCTTTATTAAAAACTCTGAGGAGAGAGAGATTTACTCATTTACATTTTGGGGATTGGTTCCAAGTCTTTGCATTTATTAATGCATTTATTTTCCAAATCAGATATTTCATGAGAATCTTTAAAAGTAGCATAAGCTGCAGCAGGGAATTCTGGGTGTGCAGTTTATTTTCTTTTACAGCATTAAAAAGCAGGGCATTTAAGAATAGGACAGCCTCCTGTAATTTCTGTAGTCCTTAGAATTCTTGCTGCTGTTAAGTATAAATTGGCAAAAAGGCTGTAGGCATTTGCTGAAAGAAAAAAAAAGGCTGATAGTGCCTTCCTGCTCTGCAGCCTCGTATTTGTTTAGAATTTGTTCAACTATTACTTTCAACAGGAACTTGAATATCACAGCTATTTATACAGGGATTTTCAGTGATCCGTTGAAAAGATATGAATTCAGCAGTTCACCATTTACTTTATTTGCAGAGCTGTTTCAGTCCAAATCATTTCACAGAGATGTCTGTTCCTTCTGCCCCGCTGCCCCAATTCCTTTGTGAGATGTAATGTATGCTTACAGAGGTAAACATTTCACATTCTATCAGCAAAGCTCTCTTATCCCGTATTAGTATAGGAGACACAGGGTAGGGCCTTGTTAAGATGATTATCTGGGATCTACAGAATTTGCTTCTGGGTCTGAGATAAACTAACAAAAGGGGAATTTTACAGAATGTATTTGTGCAACTCTTCATATCTCATCTGAGAGACGTACAACACAGAAACTATAATTCTTTGTAGATAGATCAATTTCCTCTCTCCTCTGTGAAGGGCCCCTCAGCTGTAGAAGCAATCATGCTTTCTAGCTTAGAAAGCTCTGTATTAATGTTGGGGAACAGAAGAATTTGGGATGGAGCATTGTTGTTGGGTGGTTGTTTATTTGTTTGTTTGGGTTTTTAGCTGTTGTTTTTTGGGATTTGAGTAGGGTTTTTTTACCCCCTACAGGACCAGGGGCTGAGGTGGGAGCAAGTGGAAGGGGAGAAAGGATTATTCAATCTATCTAATTACTATTTTGCCTAGCACCACCATTTGTGCTATATACTCAACACTTTTATTCAAACATTTTACCATCTGCTCATTCTATACGTATTCAGTTAACTTGTACAACCTATGGGGCTCCCAGAAGTAACTGACTGGGTTCTCAAGTATGGAAAATAATTGCAAAAATGCCAGTACTACTAACCTGTGTCTTTGTGTAGTCCTGATGTTAGCAGAATATCTGTTATTTGTTAAACATTCTGTTAAAAAGTATTTGGGAGGAGTCTGGAAGTGAACCTCTCTGGATACCACTTTCTACTGCTAGCTTCTTCTTGAGGACACTTATTCTGGAGATTAATCAATAACCAACTGTGTGATTATTCAAATGACTCATGTCTTAGGGTGCTTTGCCTGGGACTTGCTCCTGCAGTGTCACATTTCTTGAAATGCTCCAGACATCCTGTTTTGTGGTCTTGGGGGGTTGCTTTCACTGTACTTTCATTCTCCATCAGTAAAACATAGTCAATAGTCTCTTTCCACCTTCTACAAGTGAGTTAAAGACAAAACATTTTGTAATGAAATAACAAAAAAGTGCCTAGTTACAGAGTTAGTAAAGCAGATTTTTTTCCATACACATCTACTTTTCACTATTTTCTCACCATCTAAAATGTTTGCACAGAAAAGATGTGATTCTGCCTCAGTAATTTAGAAAATCAAAATCATTTTGGGCCCTATTTCTCTCATGAAATGTGGAATGTCTCTTTGTGTATATTAATGTCATATTTGGTACTGGGCTGCAAATTTGCAACCAGCCATGCCAACCGAGGAGAGATGGTAGGATGCAAAGCACAAAATTCAAAAAGTAAATATTTATTCATTCACATGTGTTGTCCCATTCATTCTGGGGTATCCTGAATGTGGTTTTACACAGGGTCCTTGAAGCCTTCAAATGTTCAGGTACAATACAATTTGACTAAGAGCAAGCACACACATGCTGAATATGAACCATGGTAAAAGTTTGCAATGCAACTGTATTTTTTTGCAGTATTCTTGCAGCTTAGCTTGTCTATTGATCCAGATGTCCCTGGGATCAGTCTTGCAATATGACTTATCTATGATGCCAGATACTGCTGGTAGGGTTTCAAAGGTATGTTAGAGGGGCTAGGATGCTGGTGTTATCTCAGTTGTCCAGGGGTATCCTTTGTCCTTCATGAACAATTCTAAGCTTTCAAGAAGCAAAGCCCTTATTACCAGGGCCAGGCTGTCTTTTAGTTTGTTTTACTTAAACACGAACAATACCAAATTCCACAGTAAAATTCCACTAACTCATTACATTACAGTTTATAATGTGAACTAATATATATATTAATAAGGTTAATACATATTCATTCTATAAAAAGTGATTGATATAATAGGGAAGGGATCTTTTATAACACTGTAGAAAATACAGCTCTAGTGAAAAAAGCAGAAATTTATCTGGGTAGATCGACATCTTTTTGCTTGAGATTGTCCTTCACTTGTCACAGCTACTGCTGCTGTATTTGTACTTGTAGAATATTTTTGTGCCTTCCAAGAAAAAGAAAAACCCTCTCTAGGTCTACATTTCTCATTTCTATTTGGTTTTGCAACAAAATTAGAGTGATTTAATTCAATATTTAATTTCTGTTATTGCAAAATTCAAGTACAAATATGATGGATATATTTTATAGAAAACATATCATGAGGTGATTTATCCAAGCAGAAACAGAAAATCTGTTAGAATTCACAATAAAGTTTGCATCATCTGACACCAAAGGCTTATTTTTTCTAGAATAAGAATTACAGCAAATCAAGTGCACTGCCTGGATAAAGAACCTCAGCAATTGAATTGTTGCATAGCCAGTAGGTGAAGAGAAGGATGTAATACAAAGTGCCTGAGCTAGGACTAAGTAGAAATACAGAGTTGGTTAAATTAGACTTGAAAACCTAGCTAGTGTCTAAAGCCTGGAAACACGTGGAAAGCATAAGACAAGGGATGAAGAGTAACAGGCTTTTAAATGGTGATCTCCAAATGACTGAGTAGTTGGGTGTCATGCTGAAACTGTGGGGCATTTGCATATACCTCTAGATAACTAGAATCAGGTGGGAGAGTGGTTTTTGAGGTTGTTTCCTTGACACAACTTTTATGCATAATTGACTTGATTTTGCAGCTTGAATGTAAAAGATACTTTCATTCATGTAATTAGGATAAAGACCATTAAAGTAGTATTTGACTAGATCTGAAGGCATTATAGTAAGTGCGTAAACTGCTGTGTCCTTTATAACACAATGTATTGAAACCATGTGATATACAACTTTTCTAGACTTGAAGGCCCTATTTTTCACAATAACACTCTTAATTTAGATGCGCTGTCAGTAATTTGAAAGGACACACAAATATGTTATGTTATCTCTCTATATATAGAACAATTGAAAGCAGCAGGCTTCTAAAAAGCTAGCAAGTAGCAATCAGTTTAAATTCATTGTCTAACAAGCAATTGAATGAAATAGGAAGATTTCTTTTAAAGGAAATAAAAGAAAGGCTCAAGACAGTTACAATTTTCAAGGCTGAGAAAATAATCAAAGTTGAAAAGCAGTAGTACTTGCACACACATCAGGTCCAGCTAGAAGTAACCTCAACAGAAACACAACGGAGTAACACATAATTTGTAACATACAATAATTCAAGTTCAAAATGAACTTTTAAAATTTATTTTAAATTGTTAAATACTTCACAACATTTGGAGAATAGTAATTTTCTGCATCTATGGGTAGCCTCTCTCAAGAGACGCTTTCGAGATATTTAAGATGTTTGTTCATAAGAGTTCTTTAAAAACTTCATTGTTTTGCCAGCATCTCATAGCTGGTTACAGTTATTTCAAGTATTTAAACTTCTGGTACAACCAGCACAGGTTACAAAGCAGAGAATTTGCCCCAAAAGTTTGCCCTTTAGACAATTTACCAGTGTGTATAGTATTTTATGCTCAAAGGGAATACAGATGGTTCAGTACAGGGTTCACTAGCCTTTGTTTGGCTTCTGTCTCGAAAAATGTGAATTCATGATGTACCACAGAGATGTCAGACAGCAGAACATAAAAAACCCTGGTACATTTCTACACTAGACCTGCACAGATTGAGAATCTAATTAATAGCTTTCACCTATGTGAAAACTTTTGCAGCCTGTTACACTTGTGTGTGTGTGCGAGTGTGTGTGTGTGTGTGAGTGTGGTATGGACCAGTCTCAATTGCCTCAGTTTCTGGTGTTTAAAGCAGGGATAGTCCTTCAAAAGACGTTGGGAGTTAAGATCTGTTAGTGACTGTGAAGTTATGAAGGTATGGAAAAGAAAGATTGAGCTGGTTATTTACCTTTTCGAAGGAAGCTGGAAATGCAAAATTAGTAATTCCACAATTAGTTTGAATCACCAAAAGGCAGGGCTGAAAATGGCCATGGGAGATCATTTGGGATAGCTGGACCACTCTTATACATAATATTTTCCATCACTTTAATGACTTGATACAGAATTTGCAGAAAGTAAGTCTGTTGTACACTCTGGGGTCTCAGGGTGCTCTTTTACGGCTTGGTCAAAAGCCAAGTCAGGGCCAATCGAATAAGCTTTGTGTTTGGATTCCATAAATATAATCTCCAGAACATACTCCACATGCTCCCCAGGAATTTCCTGTTATGAAATGTAGAAGCCTCTAATTGCAAATGATCAGTAAATGGAGGTAATATTGGAGGTGCAGAAATTGAGTATGATCAGGTACATGTTGGCATGATGAAAAGAACCTGAAATCATTCAGAGCTGATTTAGAAAGAAAGGCACTACAGAATATTCCCATGGCTGACATACCCACTAGCCCATACTAGTGACAAATTAAAGAAGTCATTTCAGCAAGAAAGAGTCAGTATACAATACCGCTTGTAATTTCCCAATTACCTCCTCCCAGAGAAAGGGAGATTAAAATAGATGTAAAAGGAAGAGCACTGAAAACTCTGATCAGTGAGAAGTGCAAGGTTTTATTTTTGTCTTTTTTATTTTCATATTGGTGTATTGCTGGAGTATTGCATTTAATGATGACATGGGCTTAGGAAGAAGCAGATATATCAACAGAAGCCTGGGGCAGACAGACATGAAGTAAGCATTAAGCACAGGTCTTTGAAGGTGAAAAGCTAATGAATTAAAAACTGCTGGTCTTTCTGTCTTGGTGCTCTGACATTAATTGCAGAGAGTTATGCATGATCTATACTTCAAGTGTGCAGAAGGAAAGTGAGTTCGTAAAGTGGGTGACAACAGTTAAAAATGACACTAAAAATAACCCAGTCCTTTTACCATATATTATTTTCAAGTGCCTTGGGACATCATGTTACATGAAGAGTGCTGTGCTAATTGAAATTGCTATCTTCTCTCATAATAATTGACTCTATGAATCCTTTTTTCTCCCAAATAGAAGAAAATGAAGAGGAGCAAGCAGAGAAGGCATCAGC
Source organism: Acanthisitta chloris (assembly GCF_000695815.1). Taxonomy (NCBI): domain Eukaryota; kingdom Metazoa; phylum Chordata; class Aves; order Passeriformes; family Acanthisittidae; genus Acanthisitta; species Acanthisitta chloris. Next base: position 13,227 of record NW_008655108.1, read on the forward strand.
CTCCCACTTCTTGCGGTACAAAA
>NW_008655108.1:13300-15595 GCF_000695815.1 Acanthisitta chloris
TGTGGGAGAACATGAAGTTAGGAAGAAATTATAGGCTGCAGGCACACGCACACGATCTAGGTTATTTAGATTCATTTCAAAGGATAAGAACTCAAATAGGAAGAGTGGCTATGTACAGTTTGATTGATGATAGGTCCCTAGGGCATATTATGGGACAGCTTTGTAATTTTCATGGTATTGTCTTTCTAGGGTTGTGTGTAGTTGGTGTTTCTTACAAGAAAGTCTTCTGTGGTAGGTGCTGGGGAGGAGTAATAATAATCAAAAAGGCATGTGGCTTCATTGTAATCAGAGATGACATTGGGATGGATATCTTTCTTATAGTTGTGTTATAAATGTGTTGGTGGTTTGAGAAAAAGAGCTGGGAAGAAGTTACATGAAAATATGCCCAGAGCTGGGAAGAAGTTACATGAAAATATGCCCAGGGCAGATGGCTTATTACAAAATTTAATGTATGAAAGGCCGGAAGACTAGATTGTTGGCATTTATTAATTTTTTTGAAAGAACACCTACAGCTAATTAATTAATTTTGTCTCCATCAGTTTTCTTCCTTCCCCCCATTTTTTTGTCTTCTTTTTTTCTCAGCCACTAAAATATTCAAAGTCAAATATTGTGGTCAGACCTTGTTTGCTTGAAGAAAGACTCATATATATAAATATTTGCATGTTTTCTTTCAGATATTTCAGTGGGAAAACTGATAATAAAATTAATTCTTCATAACACTAAACTCTAATTTTAATTGAACTGAATAATGAAAGCTTCTAGCTTCCTCTACATACATTATCTTTCTACATGTGGACTTATAAAACATCATGGCATATCCTGGCACAGCATACGTAAAGAAGCAGTATTTGTCTGTAACACATGTAGTGTGAAGAAAGGGTCTAGTACTTGATCTTTTGTATAAACTTAAACTGTGTTGTTCTACCATATTATGATTAGGTAGTTCAGAATTACAGATGGATTAGAGAGGTGCTTTAACAGTAGATTAAGTGCCCATTACACATGGCATGGACTTCTATGATTGTCATAATTGGTTTCAGCATGTATGTAATCAAAGTGAATTGCATGATTTAAACTTTAAATTTTGATTTATTTTTGTGAGGGTTTTAAAGTTGCCTTGACTTGCTCTTTAGAAAACTAAAGTATCTCTGTAACTAATTCTTTATTCAATTGTTATTAAAAAATCCATTCTCTGAATGCATGATAAAAAAACATTATTTGAAAACATATCAGGATTTCATGAAACCCTTGTTCAGATTCTGGACAGCCATGCACCAACTTTATGGTTCAGGCATCTTCGTTCATCAGAACAGCATGATGAGCCATTTAGTAATCCATTTGGCAGCGTATGAGCAATTGCTTGTGCTGGTAATTAAATAATGACAATAATAAAACATGATAATGTATTATCAGAGAGATAACTCCATAAGTGTGAATAAAATAATTTTTGATTCCAAAGCTCTGTGACAATGTACATCCCTTCAGCTTTTGTTGCTTCCACTTAGAAGAGGACAGAAAAAGTCATGGGCAGATAACGACAAAAGGAGAGCTCACTCAGTTTGGGGAGCAGTACTTTAGCAAAACACCAGATACATTGGGTGAATGACTGAATTTGGAATGTATTAGAGTAAATTTTGTACAATGCCAAGTTGTATGTAGCATCCAGAGTAAGTATATCTGAAGAATCATTCAAGTAACTCTGTAAGTCCTCCTGGCAATTAAATGAAAATAGATGGTTCTGTCAAGGCATATAGGATTTATGCATTTTTATTATGGAAATTGGGAAAATATTTCTTCACCTGTATCCAGGTCAAACATATATTTGATTATGAACTTTTAATTACCTTTTCAGTAACCTTGATAGTCCAGCAGTCCTAGAAAAGAGAGTTAGTTTGTCAAATCATAGTAAATGTAAGGTTTGGTGTCTTGCCTGACCTCAGATCATATCTAATGACAAGGTGTATGATGATTCTGTGACTGCAATGATCTGATTGTTGCAAACAAGTTTGCAATATAATTTTTCAACTGTGGCTTTCTGTTGATTGCTATTTCCATACTCTATTGTTTTTAAGTTATAAGGATTGAAAGTAAGGAAAGTAAGAAAACTTTTTGAAGTTCTGAAAAATAGAATCCCTATTAATGTTTTGCTTAAATTCACTTAAATTAACTAAGTTTATTTACTTAATTTTAATTATACTATTAAATTTACTTAGATTAAATTAATATTTAACAAATTTTGTGGCATATGTTGCTGTGCTGAGTCTCTGAATGGTGCGATTGGACAGGGCAGGAATG
>NW_008655108.1:15629-19901 GCF_000695815.1 Acanthisitta chloris
TAAAGATAAGGCTGCTCTGCAGGGAGCAGGATTTATGGGCAATGAAAGAAGCTGTAATTGGAAAATTAGAATCATCATCAGAGAAGACCCTTGTGTTTTGAGGTAAATTGAGCTACAAAGTAAATGCTAGTGCAAATGATGCGTACTCTAAAACTAACATAATTCGGTATCCTGTGTCTGAGCTAGGATTAGAATTAGACATCTTTTGCCTTGGGTACTTATGCCTTGAACCTTTGCAAAGATAGATTGCTGTGTACCCCTTCCAGCTGAGGAGAATCAGTACTCAACGTTATAAGGTTATTAATTTAATCCATTTTAAAAACATTTAATCTTGTTTCTTGGTGGCTTTTTCTTTATGAAGTGCATTAGTCCTAAAGACTAGTGCATTTACAGGGTTGCACATATGAAATACTGTGAAATATCATATAAAGTATTAGTTATCATCATCTAGTTGCTAATAATAGATTTGCACAAAACCATTCATAACATTTAAATATAATTCTGCATAATAATTAAAGTTTATTATTACATCTCTTCACATTATTTTCTTTAAAAATTCAATAAAATGTGATAGATGTATATAATACTTTCTTAAGGAATGACAGAGTTAATGCTTTAGACGAGCAAGCTGAAGTAAAAAGAGCCAGTAGTTCTTAAGAGGCTTTTGGTACTACTGTGGGAGAGCTGTAAATTTTCACTGATTGATGCTATGAGATCATTTGGGTTTATCAACATTTTCAAAATATTGCAAACCCCAGTAGTTTTGTCACAAGTTTAGGGCTCTCAAGTGATGTGTCATACAATGAAGATCACTCCAAAGAATTAAGAGCAAACTGTAAAAACCCAGTTAACTCAGTGTGGAGTGAATAGTCTTTAGTGATCACAGATTTGAAAGCTCTTTCTACATTTTTTTTGTGACCCTTGAGGAATATTAAATCTTGCTTGAAAAATTTAAATATTCCTAGTGTATTTATTCTCTCTTATTTAAATGCAGGAATGATAAAATTACCTTGGAGAACTTCCAGTATAATCTTCGCAAGATTTCAGAGATCTGAACTATTGCCGTTGCTGAGCTTGACCCAAAATCTTGGAGAGAGGTACTGACTACAGGGCAGATAATTTCTCAGGCCTTCATGATCTCTCTCAAACAATGAAAATATGTGACAGTTGATTCTAGCATCTTCTCCTTGACCTTAGTGCTAGTAGCAGGGGTTGCCTCTCTTCAGATAACATAACACATTCCTTTTTAAGATTAACCAAAGGCATTCAAGAGATGTTTAAGAAAGAGAGAGAGAGAGAGAGAGAGAGAGAGAGAGACAGTAAGAGGAGTGAGCTGAATATCTAAGAAAGCTTTATTTTACCTAGAAAATTAAGGACTGCATTGGGAAAACACTAAATTTGTGAAGTAGTCTTTTAATAATAGGCTGCATTGGTTCCTGAGGTGATAGACAGTTCTTATATGAACTCAGGGACTCTTTTATGTTTAGGGACAAATTACTCATACCGGCATCAATATTAAGGAAAGTTCCATATTACTTTTAGGCAAGGAAAAGGCTGGTAATTTATATCTCATGTCAGCCCTCTGTAGATTGTACTGCAAATCCTGTGACTGTACTGTGTGAACTGCACTGCTAACTGTGTTAGGATTTCTGCAAAGATTATAAACTCCATAATTAACAATTCTGCTAACAATTTGTTTTGTTTTGTCTTGTTTTTAAATTCAGGTGAAAGGGGGGCCACAACGGCTGTTACAACTGGTCCAGTGATGAAGAATCTGCATTTGTTTTTCAGAATTTACTGAGCAACAAAGATAAAAACAGAAACAGTATGACTAAATCTTAAGTATTTTAAACCACATAGGGCTCTTTAACAATAATATTTGACGTACACACCTGAAGAGAACGCTGTTAACCTGCTAAATAAGCTGTCATATACTCTAGATATCAGTGAATGTAGCAAGGCCATTTAAATATGATATTGAATTCAAGAACCTTATTTAGAAAAAAAGATGCTCTTGTTGCACAGAAGACCTAGGAATTATTTTTGTGTGTTTTGTATATGGGATTTGTAATAATAAGAGTAAACCTGTTCTTTTATTATGAGCTATTGACTGCATTTGTATATTAAAAAAAAGCATTGGATATAAGAAAAAGACTTGCTGCAGATCACTGTAGTTCATATTGAGGTCTTTACTCAGCATCCAAGATTTTATGGAGCCTTTGGTGTATAGCTTTAAATAATTCCTTAAGAAATTGATTGAGACATTTTGCAAAAGAAGTATAAACTGATTTGTAAACACCAATTTGTCTAAGCAGAACAGTACATGATTTTGCATGACAAGTTCTTGTGAATGTTTAGTTATTTGCTGTTCTTCAGAAGTTTGTTACTGTCCTTTATATATATTTGGCAACCGTTTGCTCCAGGTTAGCTTCTGCTTATTGCCTATCATATTGACTATTACTGTCTTACTGAATTATTGTATTTTCCAGATCTGTCTGTTGCCATCTCTTGACTATGCATTATGTTACTTGCTTTGAGAGTACTTAGAAGAGAGGATTCCACCTCAGGATTAGGGTGCTGATATGGCATGGTATTACAAGTAATCCAATAGTAACAACAACAGTAAATAATAATGGCTAAAATTTCCTGTTATAGATAGAGAAAGAAAGATCATCATTAACGCAGGGTCATGGAATCCTAGGAATCATGTTGGAAGGGGCCTGAGGATCTTATGTTCCAGCTTCTTTTTGAAAACAGGGTTGTGAGACATACTGACCCTGGCTTTTCAAAGATTATTTGTATATAAATCATGGTGCTGTCTTTTTCTGCTTCATGTTACAAGAAAAACGCCACCTGGATAAACTTGTATGTTTTGGTTTTTTTTTTCAGCAGTCATGGAAACTGCAACATATGTCCACAGCTCTATATTCATGGATGGGCTGCAGGTCTGAATCTGTCAGATTTTGTGTATGTATGTGCGTCTGTGTGAAAATGACAAGACAGCATTCTAAAGAAATAGATAAGGAAGTTCATCTTGCTTATTTTATGTATGTCATTCAATCCTTCTCCATGAGGAGTAACAGAATACTATCTTCATAGTTACACTCTTGTTCTTCCTTGGGAATAAAAAAACTAACATACATGGGCTCTCTGGTACTGAACATCTTTTCTGAGCTTTCTGTTTGCAGCATACCTTTGGCACAGTAACTGTTGAAATATATCACACCTTTTGCAAACAAATATGCTGTTGCTTCTGATTTTGGGATACTCAGAAAACATCAAATCATAAAGCAGCTTACCATTTTTGATAGACCAAAATGCCTTGAACATCTGGGGGGAAACTGCTGGTATTTTTTTGTTAATTGCTTATAGTTGTTAAAAAACTGCAAGAGATTCAAAGCTGGGATTTTTGTTCAAGTCAATAAATCTCCCGTGTTGTAGAATGAACAGTTGTGTGGTATGCATTATTCTAAAATTTAGAGGAGTCAAGAAAGCTACTGATTTTCCTGGCATAATTGCTATTCAAATGTAATTAAAAAAGTTGATGTTATATTTTAATGGAAATTTCAAAGCACTGTATCTAAGATATGTGAGAGCACTTCATACTTCCCAATTATTCTCAGGTATTCTTCAACTGAAAATAAACCTGCTAAGTTTTTGCATGTGTTTTTTGAAACGCATTGTCTCACATGCACAGATATATGCATGTATACACACACTCTTCCTTCTCATTCAATTTTGTTTCAGTGTTACAGCTGATTTGTTCTTTCAGTCCCATGTGTGACCTTTACAGTTGTGACAGTGATTAAAGTTTGTCAAATGCCTCTGGTGACTTGAATTGTCATAAAGCAACAAGAGTGACTGATGCATTTTTGGCCTCACCTTCTGGGGTGAAAAATCCTCTTCCCAAATCCCGTTCCAAACATAAGACTTTCTAAGCTGTCAAAAACTTACTTGGAAAACAAATCAAAAAGAGGAAGTGAAAGGTAAAAAAAATGTGCTGAATGTTTTTTTTTTAGATGAGGAGAATGCAGAATTTTATGAGTTTATATGCAGCCTGTCATGTGAGCAACCCCCACGCAATGTGCCTGCATTTAGGCAATTAAAAACAGTTATTTCAATCTTCTGTTTGGCAAACAGCCTGTAAAACATATTATACGTTTAAGGTTAAAGATCACCTAATAAGCACACTAGGAAATAGTGAATCTTTCAACTGTAACCAACTGATCAGTAGAATGTTTAACTGCAGGGGGAAAAAGATAATATATATAT
>NW_008655109.1:0-5207 GCF_000695815.1 Acanthisitta chloris
GTCGAAGTTTTCCGGTACAACACGGTGGCCAAGTGCTGGAGCCAGTGCACCAGCCTGAGGCCCAGCGGTGGCCCCATCCAGCCCTTCCGCTGTGCCCCCTTGGGCAACACCATCTACTGCGTCAACCGGACCGGCACCCTCCGCTTCAGCCTGGCCCAGGACAGCGAGGTGGAAGCGGACGGTGGGCTCAAGGGCACCTTCGATGGGGAGCTCCTGAAAGCTCCCTTGGATGCCAAGGGTCTCCTCCTGCCCTTCGTGCTCACCTTGCCCGAGAGGCTGGACAAGGCAGGTGACCAGGAGGGCTCCCTCCCCCTGTGAGGTGGCCAGCCTGGCTCTGGCTTCCTGAGAGGGGAGCTGTGGGGACCCTCCACCTCCCACCTACAGAGCAGACCCCTCTGGTATGTCTGCAGAGAGAAGGGGCTCCCCCTTTCCTCCTCTCCGACCCCAAGGTGTTGAGCTGGTTGTAACTGGGTTGTATCTCTCCTGATGTTTGCTGTGCTTTGTGTGAAAAGCCAAGCACGTGAGAGTAAAAGCTGCTATAAAGGATAATCTCTGGATTATGTCTGTGCCAATTCCCAATCTGAGAAAAATGTTTTTACACCTGGGTTTCTGAGGTAATCCTGACAACAGTGGCGTGACGGGACGTTAGTGCTGGGTGTGTGTGTCACACGTAGTTGCAATCTGGGCTGGAGCCTTTTCTGCCATATGTTTTTTCCTCTCTGGGATGGCAACGAGGGATAAACACTGCTGGCAACATAGCTTAGCTGCATTTGTTTGTCTGTTAAGCCAACTATTTCCTGTGTTAAAAAAGCATAGGAAGAAGATCTCCACCAGAGCCTTTCATTTCTGGTGCAATAGATGGTTTAAGGAAGATGTGGCACTGTGTGGTCCCAGGAATTTCAGCCACAGATGGTTTAACTGATACCAGACTTAAACTTTTAAGTAGCACAAATGTGTGCCACATGTTCTGCTTGGAATGCACACACAAAAAAAAGTCAAGTTACCTTTTGAAAATGTGGCATATTAGGTATGAAATGTTGATACGTTCTTTATTTGAAAGAGGCAACGGTTTCTGTATAAAAAGACACTGTTTTGCTACCTTTTTCTAGCTGAGATTTTAAATTATAACAGTTCTAACTGAAGCTGTTCAGACTGCAACCCATTGACATGACCGTGTATGCCACTAGACTTGGGGAAAAACTTTGTCCTTCAGCTGCTCTTTAATTAACTGCAGGTCAAGGAAGGTCAACCTAAACCAAACCAAACTGACTGCAAACAGCTCAAACATTTCCCTGGATGTTCAGTATCCTGCAGAGGCTTTTCCAGCTTAGTTCAAGACCATCAGAGGAGGCCAAGGAAAACAGGAATGTGCCACACATGTCAGTTCTGTTGTGCACTAGCATGATGTCACTTCCCTGTCTTCTGATTGAGAGACTGCTTTATTTATTTCCACCCAGAGATTGCTGTAATCAATAAGTCCTTGTTAACTGCAGCACGTTGCAGGACTCTGATCGGCCCAAGGGAGCTGTTTGTGGAGTAGCATCCTAACGAGGCAAAACCCCACAAAGCTTCTCCCTGCCTGGGGAAGGTCGGAGCATACTCTGTGTCATGTTACTCAGAACTGGAAAAGCCTGAGCTGTCTGCAGAGACCATATTGATAAGGGCACATACGTTTATTTTCTACGTTTTATAGAACAAGAAAATCAATAGGCAAGGCAAACGTTTTAGCTTTATGGTAAATCACTGAGAAATCTTTTGTGCAAAAAGAACCTGTGTTTTTGCTGGGACGTTGCTGTTTATTCAGTGTGGCACTGGCACAGACAGTGGAAGGAACTTGTTTATACTCAAAGCTCTAGTATAGATTCATATTTTAGGAAGACATAGGGACCTTACATCAAAGAAAGCAGAACTTTTTATGTTTTGTTAAGATGTTTTTGTTAAACAGGACTTTAGCATTCCTATATGTAATGGCTAGTTCCAAAGGAAGGCAGCAGGCTCTGTCCTAAGAGACAACATCCTTACAAAGAGAACAGTGACCTTTATAGATCCTTCTTTCCTCCACTTCAATGTTTATTGATGTTTTCTTTTCTCCATCTCATAGAATCATAGAATTTAGGGGTTGGAATGGAGCTCAGAGCTCACCCAGCCCCAAGCCCTGCCCTGGGCAGGGACATCTCCCACCAGAGCAGGTTGCTCAAGGCTCATCCAACCTGGCTGTGAACACTGCCAGGGTTGGGGCAGCCACAGCCTCCCTGGGCACCCTGGCACAGGGTCTCACCACCAGAACAGGGAAAAACATTTTCCTCACATCCAACCTAAACTTACCCTCCCTCAGTTTGAACCCATTTCCCCTTGTCCTGTCACTGCAGTTCCTAACACAGAGCCCCTCTCTGACTCTTGGAGCCCCTTCAGCTCCTGGAAGGTGCTCTGAGGTCTCCACACAACCTTCTCTTCTCCAGGCTGAACAGCCCCAACTCCCTCAGCCTGTCCTCACAGGGGAGATGCTCCAGTCCTCTTATCCTTCTTTCCTCCACTTTAGTCTTTATTGCTGTTTCCTTTTCTCCATGTGTCTTGCACAGGGTTTTAGCACAGCTGATCTGGTTAGCCATTCTGTAGAAAACACTGGTCCAGCCCTAGAATTTCTTAGCCCAGTGAGCCTATTCCCTAGGGAGCTAAGGGAAGCACCAGTCAGGCAGGAGCTGTAGGACTCTTTCCTGAGCCTCAGAACAGGTTGGTGCAGTGGAATTTATTACCGTTCATGGAATGTTGGGCTTAATTCTCAGCCAGGAATCCTTGGAAGTGTTGCCTCTGAATGAAATTACAGCCTCGTAGCTTGAGCAGGAAAGACAAATGATGTGTTTGCCTTCAGCATAGTCTTTATGTTGACTGTAGAAAGCATTCCAAGCTGTGTAGTGCTGAGGTGCATATTTAGACCTGAGACATAAGTGCTAGGTCAGATTTGGAAATAGTGTCACCAGGAACACAAGGAAACACACAAGGAAATGTCTCTTTTATCTTGCAATACAATGTGATTTCCTAGCTCAAAATAACTACACAGTATAGTTCTTACACCACAGCGTAGTGAGGCACCGAGTCAGCTTTTACATTCCTATTAGTTAAGCATTAATTAAGCACTTTCATTCCAGTTAATGCATGAAAATGCTTCTAAATGAGTTCGGGGAAGTGTCCATGATTTAAGCTGTGAAAATCTGCCACAAGAATGAACCGTGTCCTTTCTCCCACTCTTTGTTGCTGTGCACCATGCGTTGGGAAACGAGTTCTGCAGCAAGAAGCATTCAATGAACCTGCAGTGGTTTGTGTTTTTGCTCGCTCCTATTTTTAGCAAGAGCTGGATCAAGTGCTCAGCCACTTTTCATGTTTACAGAGCAGCAGTGGGGGCAGTCTGGGCTTCGTTAGCAGCTGTCTGTCAAACCTGTTTGCTCTGTGCCCCTGCATGGTCAGCCTGGTGATTGACACCAGAGCATGTTTATACCCACAGTTCCTACTCTGGCTTCTGTTTCCTGCCCAGCCAGCCTGAGGCAGGTTTGCTGGGAGTTGATTATTCCCCCAATTATATCTTCAATGTGCCCAAAAAAAACCACCAAACCGGGTACTAAAACCACAATTTAAGTAGTCTTCAGGCATTTGAAGACCAGAGTTGTCATCCCAGAACTCTCCAGGTGAACTCACACCTAGCAACCACTGTCCTTCTGACATGTGGAGGTGCTGAGCAGTTCCCCTCCACCCAGAGGTGAACATTTCCTCACCCACCTACCAACCTCAGCTCTTCTGAAAGGAGGAGACACAGTAGCCAGAAGCCACTGGTGTAATGGGTTTATGGTACCACCTAAATGGCCAGGCCACCCTCCAGTTGTGTTTGCATATGTTTTGCTTTTAAAACAGAGCTATTTTACCTAGTAGCCTGAAGGCTGCTGTGTTTGCATGGGAACGTGGAGAGCTGTGTGTGCTTTCTTAGCCTGCAAGAATTCAATCCACACCTCCCACCCCCTGATTGCCAATGGATTAAGGTGGAGCTACTCCCTGATCTCTAAATATTTGGCTAAAAATCTCACTAATGATCCAGGTAGGTAAATTCAAACCCTCCTCCTCACTGGGTGATCTGAGACTAGCTGGGGAGACAGTCTGCTCTGCTGTCTGTCTTCAGTGTGGACCTGACAGTCCTCCCACCTAATGGGACCTGCAGGAGACAATTCTTCTGCCCTAATTTTTCAGAAGATAGTTTTTTTCTCCCTAGAGTACTCAAGTTTTCAAGGATTTAGTCCTGAATTCCCTTAAGCTAAGGCCTGAACTCAGGCCTGGCACTCCATGTGTGTGTATGTGTTCTCACATCTAGATGGATGCTTAGGAGTGGGTTTGGAGCACGTCCTACAGCTCTTTCTCAGGGGTGAGCTTCATGCAGTTCCTCCAAAAGCACACACAGGCCCCTGCACACCGAGCTCTGGGTAGATCCCAAGCTCCAGCTCCTGGATGGGTAATTCAGGAGAGATGTCATACATGTTGGTACAATTGGGCAAGTTTTCTTTGGGAAGCCTTTGCAGACAGGCTCTGTATGTTGGGTTAGCAGCCTGAGCTGAGGTTCTCCATGGTACTGGGAGGCCAAGCAGGTGATTTGGATTCATCTCAGGGGTGCCTCCTTGTTAAGGAGGCATTGCAGTGCCTGATGTGGAAATGCCTAAAGCCTTCATTGAATCTGAACTAAATCCCTGCTCCAAGAAAGAAATGCTAATAACAGATGGGACTTTGCTATTCCAATCTATTAACTGGTTCCCTAAAAAGAAATCTTAATTGCAGCAAAGGCATGTGCACAAATTCTGTTTACACTTGGAAACTAAGGCAAACCTATAATTGGCAAAAGAATAACCCTGTTGGATCCAAACCAGCCCCATTCAGCAACATGGGAAGGATGCTAATCATACCCTAGTAATGAATAAAATTGTGCAGTAGCTGATGTAAATTCTGTCCACAAAAAGTTTCTTTGTAAATAAGTACCTGGTGAAATTTAAAGTGATAAAAGAATAAATGATTCACATGAAAGCTGTAACTCTCCTGTGCTGTCTGATTGGCTCTCAGGGTGTTGTATCCCAGTTATCACTATTCATGAGTGGTTTTTCCTGATTTCTGGTTTGCATTCCCTTGCCTGCTCCAGAGATGTGTTACCCTTCATAGAATCACAGAATCAACCTGGT